>NC_074693.1:30482360-30484860 GCF_029448725.1 Salvelinus fontinalis | reverse complement strand
AAAGGAGTGTGTGTGTGTGTGTGCCTCTGTTTGTGTGTGTGTGTGTGTGCGTACCTCTCTGTGAGTGTGCTATACCTACGATGTTCATGAGCGTGAGCAGGTACTTCTGGACGTGTTCCTTGCCATGGAATTGGACAACGGAGTCATCCACCCCCAGTAGGACCTCAATGTTGTAGGCTCTCTCTGGACTCTGTCTCCTCTGTCTCTGGGCTCGGGTCTGGTTGATTCTCTGCTCCACACCACGATACAGGGACTCGAGGTCTATCAGACCAGGCAGGTCAGCACCTAGAGACAACACAGACACACTGTTAACATCTAAAACACACACACACACACACACACACACACACACACACACACACACACACACACACACACACACACACACACACTGTTAACATCTAAAACAAACACACACTATTCACATCTAAAACACACACACACACACACTGTTAACATCTACAACACACACACACACACACACTGTTAACATCTAAAACACACACACACACACACACACACACACACACACACACACACACACACACACACACACACACACACACACACACACACACACACTCACACACACACATACACACACACACACACACACACACACACACACACACACACACACACACACACACACACACACACACACACACACACACACACACACACACACACACTGTTAACATCTAAAACACACACACACACACACACACACACACACACACACACACACACACACACACACACACACACACACACACACACACACACACACACACTGTTGACATCTAAAACACTGACAAACACACACTGTTGACATCTAAAACACTGACAAACACACACTGTTAACATCTTAAACACACACACAAACAGTTAACATCTAAAATGCAGGCACACGCACACACCACACACCACACACACACACACACACACACACACACACACACACACACACACACACACACACACACACACACACACACACACACACACACACACACACACGCAGGCACACGCACACACCACACACCACACACACACACACACACACACACACACACACACACACACACACACACACACACACACACACACACACACACACACACACACACACACACACACACACATACACACACACACACACACACATCGACACACACAATGCTGTCTCCACAGCCACGGATGGCTCTACTCATCCTGCCACAGACAGAAAAACTGTGGCTTCCACAGAACATTATCCACTTGTTGGAAAGACTGGGAACGCCCGGCAATCTGGAGCCACATATCTCTACGGAATCTACATGCACTATCCTGTCAGGCTCTGTACACAGACACTCTTAGCTAAGGACTGTGTGTGGCCTTAGCCTGCAGTTACCAGGCAGCCTATCAGGCTGAGAGACGTGGTCTCATGGAGAGATGCTTCACTGTGGGGATTAGCTGCATGGTCACTGGTTAATGCCAGTGTGAGAAAATCAAGTACAGTACAGTACAGTACACTGCACATTTAACATGACAATTCTTCCAGACATACAGTACCCGTCAAAAGTTTGGACACACCTACTCATTCCAGGGTTTTTCTTTATTTTACTATTTTCTACATTGTAGAATAATGGTGAAGACATCAAAACTATGAAATAACACATATGGAATCATGTAGTAACCAGAAAAGTGTTAAACATAGGAGAGTGATGGAGTGCTGCATCAGATGACCTGGCCTCCACAATCACCTGACCTCAACCCAATTGAGATGGTTTGGGATGTGTTGGACCGCAGAGTGAAGGAAAAGCAGCCAACAAGTGCTCAACATATGTGGGAACTCCTTCAAGACCGTTGGAAAAGCATTCCATGTGAAGCTGGTTGAGAGAATGCCAAGAGTGTGCAAAGCTGTCATCAAGGCGAAGGTTGGCTACTTTGAAGATCTTCAAATATAAAATATATTTGGATTTGTTTAACACTTGTTTGGTTACTACATGATTCCATATGTGTTATTTCATCGTTTTGATGTCGTCGCTATTATTCTACAATGTAGTAAATAGTAAAAAATAAAGAAAACCCCTGGAATGAGTAGGTGTGTCCAAACTTTTGACTGGTACTGAATGTTCCACAAGACACTCAGTTTATTCATTTAGGAGACCCAGAACGCTAGGCCTTCTGAAGTAAAATACAGTGAGACTTAGATTTCAATTTAGGTCGTGCTCAGTCCACTGGTGGTGCTCATCAAATTCTATGGGTAGCAATCTCATTTGGACAGGTATGAGCTTTTGTTGCGTGTCATATAATGATGAGGAAAGGCAACTTGCTACAGAGGACAGTGATATCAGGAAGGAGAGCCACTAAGCTAACACACAGGGTGAAATGCTTTAAGAGCCATACGGGCTTTAACATACACTATGTGGAACTGTTGATCCTTACTAGTGTAACACATCAGAGTGTTGGAGTATAAAGAGTTGGTGAGAGAAACTAAAGAGATAGTGAGGGAGAG
>NC_074693.1:30422360-30477360 GCF_029448725.1 Salvelinus fontinalis | reverse complement strand
ACATTGGAGTAGGACGGTGTTGATATCAGAGACAGCGGAGTAGGACGGTGTTGATATCAGAGACAGCGGAGTAGGACGGTGTTGATATCAGAGACAGGGGAGTAGGACAGTGTTGATATCATAGGCAGTGGAGTAGGAAGTGTTGATATCAGAGACATTGGAGTAGGACGGTGTTGATATTAGAGACAGGGGAGTAGGACGGTGTTGATATCAGAGACAGGGGAGTAGGACAGTGTTGATATCATAGGCAGTGGAGTAGGACGATGTTGATATCAGAGACAAGGGAGTTGGCCGGTGTTGATATCATTGACAGTGGAGTAGGACGGTGTTGATATCATAGACGGTGGAGTAGGTGTTGAAATCAGAGACAATGGAGTAGGCCAGTGTTGATAACAGAGATAGGGGAGTAGGATGTGTTGATATCAGAAACAATGGAGTAGGAGGTGTTGATATCAGAGACAGTGGAGTAGGAGGTGTTGATATCAGAGACATTGGAGTAGGACGGTGTTGATATCAGAGACAGCGGAGTAGGACGGTGTTGATATCAGAGACAGCGGAGTAGGACGGTGTTGATATCAGAGACAGGGGAGTAGGACAGTGTTGATATCATAGGCAGTGGAGTAGGAAGTGTTGATATCAGAGACATTGGAGTAGGACGGTGTTGATATCAGAGACAGGGGAGTAGGACGGTGTTGATATCAGAGACAGGGGAGTAGGAGTTGTTGATATCAGAGACAGTGGAGTAGGACGGTGTTGATATCAGAGACAGTGAAGTAGTACAGTGTTGATATCAGAGACAATGGAGTAGGAAGTGTTGATATCAGAGACATTGGAGTAGGACGGAGTTGATATCAGAGACAGCGGAGTAGGACGGTGTTGATATCAGAGACAGCGGAGTAGGACGGTGTTGATATCAGAGACAGGGGAGTAGGACAGTGTTGATATCATAGGCAGTGGAGTAGGAAGTGTTGATATCAGAGACATTGGAGTAGGACGGTGTTGATATTAGAGACAGGGGAGTAGGACGGTGTTGATATCAGAGACAGGGGAGTAGGACAGTGTTGATATCATAGGCAGTGGAGTAGGACGATGTTGATATCAGAGACAAGGGAGTTGGCCGGTGTTGATATCATTGACAGTGGAGTAGGACGGTGTTGATATCATAGACGGTGGAGTAGGTGTTGAAATCAGAGACAATGGAGTAGGCCAGTGTTGATAACAGAGATAGGGGAGTAGGATGTGTTGATATCAGAAACAATGGAGTAGGAGGTGTTGATATCAGAGACAGTGGAGTAGGAGGTGTTGATATCAGAGATAGGGGAGTAGGAGGTGTTGATATCAGAGACAGTGGAGTAGGAGGTGTTGATATCAGAGACAGGGGAAAAGGAGGTGTTGATATCAGAGACAGTGGAGTAGGACGTTATTGATATCAGAGATAGTGGAGTAGGAGGTGTTGATATCAGAGACAGAGGAATAGGAAGGTGTTGATATCAGAGACAGTGGAGTAGGAGGTGTTGATATCAGAGACAGAGGAATAGGAAGGTGTTGATATCATAGACAGTGGAGTAGGAGGTGTTGATATCAGAGACAGAGGAGTAGGACAGTGTTGATATCAGAGACAGTGGAGTAGGAGTAGTTGATATCAGAGACAGGGGAGTAGGAGGTGTTGATATCAGAGACAGGGGAGTAGGACGGTGTTGATATCAGAGACTGGAGTATGAGTAGTTGATATCAGAGTCAGTGGAGTAGGACAGTGTTGATATCAGAGCAATGGAGTCCTATCATTTCTCTATGTGAATAAAATAAATCATTCAAGTTATCTATGGTTACTGTTCCCCTGGCTCGGAGGCATCCCGCCCACAGACACACACCACACACACCAGACTACTTTGCACACCTTGGCCACATAGCTCAAGGCATGGACACTTTGTCTCCTTAGCGACAGGTTTATAGGTCGTCAAGGTGATGAGTAGCGCGGACAGCAGACCGTTAAAGCGGCCGCTGGCATCTGGAAGTGTAGCAACGCACCATGAGGTTGCAACAAATGTGACCGCACCGCCATGAGCAGGCACTCATTACAAGTAGAGACAAGGGAGGAACAGAAGACCTTATGCAACCAGAAGAAGACACTCTGATGATACACATATTGAACTCTGCATCGCCTCCTTTTATAGGTTTCATTATTTAGTCAGTTAATCAGCAATCTAATTTTACATGAATGCAATTCCCAAAGCACACCCTCCACATCGTACATTATTCAAATATGAAGCATGAATTCAACTTGCTTTAATCTATAACTAATTTTAAAAGGGTTTCATTAATGATTAGTTTAAATATTCCCCCATTTCATTGATTTGATTTGGTCCCCCATATGGTAAACAGATCAGTGATTTCAGAGCTCCTTGACTTAGTTGATCCAGGTGACCAGTACATGGTCTGTTCAACTTGTTGCTGTAAAACACAACTACGACATAGTGTTCTATTGGTTTAGAAGAGCCTGTGTGCCTCATGAACTACGAGCTGTAATAATATTCATCATTATGATCTGCAAGCCAAATCCCATCCTAGATCAACACTCCTACTCTGAGACGCTTTGTGGATATGGGCCCTGACCTTAGTGAGCTTTCTCCAAAGTTGAGGGACAGAGTTAACAGATAGACAGAGTTTGAGGAGACAGAGGTCTGTCTACTTCTGACCCTGTTTGTGGGATGAGGAAGATCCCGTCTGTGTGATGGAGGGATCCTGTCTGTGTGATGGAGGGATCCTGTCTGTGTGATGGGGAGGATCCTGTCTGTGTGATGGAGGGATCCTGTCTGTGTGATGGAGGGATCCTGTCTGTGTGATGGAGGGATCCTGTCTGTGTGATGGAGGGATCCTGTCTGTGTGATGGAGGGATCCTGTCTGTGTGATGGAGGGATCCTGTCTGTGTGATGGAGGGATCCTGTCTGTGTGATGGAGGGATCCTGTCTGTGTGATGGGGAAGATCCTGTCTGTGTGATGGAAGGATCCTGTCTGTGTGATGGGGAAGATCCTGTCTGTGTGATGGAGGGATCCTGTCTGTGTGATGGAGGGATCCTGTCTGTGTGATGGGCAGGATCCAGTCTGTGTGATTGGGAGTATCCAGTCTGGTTGATGGGGAGGATCCTATTTGTGTGACTCTATATGGCAGTCTCAGCTATGTGTGTGTGTGTGTGTGTGTGTGTGTGTGTGTGTGTGTGTGTGTGTGTGTGTGTGTGTGTGTGTGTGTGTGTGTGTGTGTGTGTGTGTGTGTGTGTGTGTGTGTGTGTGTGTGTGTGTGTGTGTGTGTGTGTGTGTTACTCTGACTGATGATCGCCTGTCACAGTACATATACAGTGTGTATTTACACTGAGTGGTCAAAACATTAAGAACATCTTCCTAATATTGAGTTGCACCCCCCACCCACCCCTTTTGCCCTCAGAACAGCCTCAATTAATCGGGGCATGGACTCTACAACGTGTCAATGCTGGCCCATGTGTTGACTCCAATGCTTCCCACAGTCATGTCAAGTTGACTGGATGTCCTTTGGTTGGTGGACCATTCTTGAAAAACCCATCAGCATTGCAGGTCTTGACACACTCAAACCGGTGCGCCTGGCACCTCCTACCATACCCCGTTCAAAGGCAATTAAATAGTTTTTCTTCCCCATTCACCCTCTGAATGGCACACATACACAATCCATGTCTCAATTGTCTCAAGGCATAAAAATCCTTCTTTAACCTGTCTCCCTTCATCTACACTGATTGAAGTGGATTTAACAAGTGACATCAATAAGGGATCATAGCTTTCACCTGGATTCACCTGGTCAGTCTATGTCATGGAAAGGGCAGGTGTTGATAATGTTTTGTACACTCAGTGTATAATATGATCCAATCCCTGCAATAATGCACGTTAGCCTGGTTGGTTTAGCTAACTCTCTCTAGAACAATCAAGTTGAATATGAGTGTGTAACAGACGGACCTCGAGGCTGAAAAGATAGGACTACTCACACGCAGCACAACAATCCCATTATCTCCCCTGGTGAACACTACATTTATCATCAATGTTGTCATTGTCTGTTATAAGACACAGAAACTACAGAGAAATCTAGAGTTCTGTAGCTAAACCGTCATATCATACAGCCATATCGCCTTTAAACAACTCACTAAACACACACATGTACTGTGCACACACAAACACACACATGCACACGTTATGTGCACACACAAACACACACATGCACACGTTATGTGCACACACAAACACACACATGCACACGTTATGTGCACACACAAACACACACGCCTTGCTGATATCAAGCTTTTCCGACTCGCATCCTGCTTGATTTAGGGTTAGGTCTCCACGAGGGAGACATTTCAGAAGGCCTGTCTCTTTCTTCTATGAAATAAAAGTCTGGAGAACATTTTTGTCCAGTCAGGGAGGGAGGAAGTGCAGAGTGACTAGAGATGGGAGAATAATCATATCACTGTCCACAGCCAGACGGATCCATCTCTCACAGGTCAGCATCAAATTCTCCACGGTGGGTGTGTGTGTATCCTGTCAGTGGGGCTGGATGGCTACTGCTAAACAGGCAGGTGAATAGGGATGAGAGGTAAGTGTGTGCGTGATTGCACGTGTGTAGTCGAAAGGCAGTACATTTTAGTCTGGACACATAGCCACACCCCTCTTCCCACCTAGAGACAACTGCCATCACGCTTTTTGACCTGCAGGTCACAGATCCTCAGACATACACACACACACACACACACATGGCTGGGAGCCCTGTCCTGTCCTGACAGAGCGGTGTTGAGGGGCCACCTGGGAGCTGGGAGCTAGAGATGACTTATTATGACAGCCAGTCACACATCTGTCAGCCTGATCACTGTGACCCCACCAGAGACAGAGAGGAGAAGGGGAGGGAGAGAGATAGGGGGAGAGGAAGGAGAGGTGGAGAGAGGAAGAGAGAGAGAAGTGGAGGGAGAGGGGAGGAGGGAGAGGGGGAAGGGAGAGAGACAGGGGGAGGGAGAGAGACAGGGGGAGTGGAAGAAGTGAGAGGGGAGGGGGAGAGAGAGAGCGAGAGCAAGAGGGGGGCTAGAGATAGCCACACAGAGAGAGAGAGAGAGAAAGAGAGAGACCATAGACCATATTAGAGACACATATTTCCCTCAGATCCCACAGACCCACAAAGAATTCGAAAACAAATCCAATTTTGATAAACTCCCATATCTACTGGGTGAAATTCCACAGTGTGCCATCACAGCAGCAAGATTTGTGACCTGTTGCCACAAGAAAAGGGCAACCAGTGAAGAACAAACACCATTGTAAATACAACCCATATTTATGCTTATTTATTTTCCCTTGTGTACTTTAACCATTTGTACATTGTTACAACACTGTATATATACAATATGACATTTGTGATGTCTTTATTGTTTTGAAACTTCTGTATGTGTAATGTTTACTGTTAATTTTTATTGTTCATTTAACTTTTGTATATTATCTACCTCACTTGCTTTGGCAATGTTAACACATGTTTCCCATGCCAATAAAGCCCCTTGAATTGAATTGAATTGAGAGAGAGAGAGAGACATACAAAGTCACAGAGAGACAGAGAAAGACAGGAAGAGAGAAAACGAGAAAGAGCACGAGAGAGAGTGGGGTAGTGAGCTCATGGGCTCCTGAGTTCTTCTGCAAAAAGATAGACTTAGAGTTGGAAGGATTTATACAGAATATTAACCTCAACATCAAAACCTTGATTCTGGACAAAATTACCTGAATGGACTATTACTACCAAGGACTTTCAAGACAAAACTTCTAACAAACCAAAACCTGCTGAAGAAACACAATGGAACCTGGAAATAACAAAACTGAGCGAGTAATGTGCAGTCTTATCCTACTTCTGAAGCCAAATAGTAAAATACAATAATCTCTAAGTAATTTTGTTGAATAAAGCTGAATAAATTAGGCTACTAAGCTACCAAGCTGCTAGGACAGGACTGACCTGGCTGCAACTTCAATCAGCACTGAGGTGTGAAATGAGAGGTGTGAAAACTCTTGAGCCTAACATTGGCAGGAGAGTTTCACAGCCCCCACCCAAATGCAGAGGCCTTTGAAGCCCCAATGGCTTATCCCTGTGCAGAGGCCATTACAATACAGTACCCCATGGATATTAAAAAATAACACTGCATGGAATAAGTACAAAAAAGCTTGTCATGCAATAAAATGCAAATGAATTACTTAAAAATCATACAATGTGATTTTCTGGATTTTTGTTTTAGATTCCGTCCCTCACAGTTGAAGTGTACCTATGATAAAAATTACAGGAAAACCTGCAAAATCGGCAGTGTATCAAATACTTGTTTTCCACACTGTAGTTGATCAATCAAAAAATCTTATATTCAGCTATTAAAGACTACCAGAACCCAGTGGATTCTCCAATTACATTGAATGAACTACAGGACAAAATACCAACCCTCCAACCCAAAAAGCCTGTGGGGTTGATGGTATCCTAAAATAAATGATCAGATATACAGACCACAAATTCCAATTGGCTATACTTAAACTCTTTAACATCATCCTCAGCTCTGGTATGTTCCCCAATATTTGGAACCAATGACTGATCACTCCAATCCACAAAAGTGGAGTCAAATTTGACCCTAATAACTACTGTGGGATATGCGTTAACAGCAACCTTGGGACAATCCTCTGCATTATCATTAACAGCAGACTCGAACATTTCCTCTGCAAAAACAATGTACTGAGCAAATGTCAAGTTGTCTTTTTACCAAATTACCGTACGACAGACCACGTATTCACCCTGCACACCCTAATTGACAAACAAACAAACCAAAACAAAGGCAAAGTCTTCTCATGATTTGATGATTTAAAAAAAGCTTATGACTCAATTTGGCATGGGGGTCTGCTATACACATTGATGGAAAGTGGTGTTGGGGGAAAAATATCCTCAGTGTACAACGTAAAACACCAAATAATGCATGCAGAGCAGAATTAGGTCGATACACGCTTATTATCAAAATCCAGAAAAGACACGTTCAATTCTACAACCACCTAAAAGGAAGTGATTCCCAAAAATTCCATAATAAAGCCATCACCTACAGAAACATTTACCTGGAGAAGAGCCCCAAAAGCAAGCTGGTCCTGGGGCTCTGTTCACAAACACAAACAGACCCCACAGAACCCCAGGACAGCAACACAATTAGACCCAAACAAAAAGGTAATTACTTGACACATTGGAAAGAATTAACAAAAAATCGGAGCAAACTAGAACGCTATTTGGCCCTAAACAGAGAGTACACAGTGGCAGAATACCTGACCACTGTGACTGATCCAAAATTAAGGAAACCTTTGACTATATACAGACTCAGTGAGCATAGCCTTGCTATTGAGAAAGGCCACTGAAGACAGACCTGGCTTTCAAGAGACTGCCCACAAAATGAGGTGGAAACTGAGCTGCACTTCCTAACCTCCTGCCAAATGTATAACCATATTAGAGACACATATTTCCCCCAGATTACACAGACCCACAAAGAATTAGAAAACATATCTCATTTTAATAAACTCTCATATCTACTGGGTGAAATACCACAGTGTGCAATCACAGCAGCAAGATTTGTGACCTGCTGCTGCAAGAAAAGGGCAACCAGTGAAGAACAAACAACATTGTAAATACAACCTATAATTATGTTTATTTATTTTCCCTTTTGTACTTTAACTATTTCAAATCAAATCACATTTTTTGGTCACATACACATGGTTAGCAGATGTTAATGCGAGTGTAGCGAAATGCTTGTGCTCCTAGTTCCGACAGTGCAGTAAGATCTAAGAAGTAATCTGCCAATTCCCCAACAAGTACCTAATACAAACAAATCTAAAGGGGAGAATGAAAATATTTACATATGAGCGATGGCCGAGCGGAATAGGCAAGGTGGAATAGATAGTATAACATACAGTATATAAATATATGATATGAGTAATGTAAGATGTGTAAACATTATTAAAGTGACATTATTTAAAGTGGCATTTTTTAAAGTGAATAGTGAACCATTTATTAAAGTGGCCAGTGATTGGGTCTCAATGTAGGCAGCAGCCTCTCTGAGTTAGTGATTACTGTTTAGCAGTCTGATGGCCTTGAGATAGAAGCTGTTTTTCAGTCTCTCCGTCCCAGCTTTGATGCACCTGTACTGACCTCGCCTTCTGGATGATAGCGGGGTGAACAGGCAGTGGCTCGGGTGGTTGTTGTCCTTGATGATCTTTTTGGCCTTCCTGTGACATCGGCTGCTATAGGTGTCATGGAGGGCAGGTAGTTTGCCCCCGGTAATGTGTTGTGCAGACCTCACCACCCTCTGGAGAGCCTTGCGGTTGAGGGCGGTGCAATTGCCATACCAGGCTGTGATACAGCCTGACAGGATGCTCTCAATTGTGCATCTGTAAAAGTTTGTCAGGGTTTTGGGTGACAAGCCAAATTTTTCAGCCTCCTGAGGTTGAAGAGGCGCTGTTGCGCCTTCTTCACCACACCGTCTGTGTAGGTGGACCATTTCAGTTTCAGTCTGTGATGTGTACGCCGAGGAACTTAAAACTTTCCACCTTCTCCACTGCTGTCCCTTCGATGTGGATAGGGGGGTGCTGTTTCCTGAAGTCCACAATCATCTCCTTTGTTTTGTTGACGTTGAGTGTGAGGTTATTTTCCTGACACCACACTCCTAGTGCCCACACCTCCTCCCTGTAGGCTGTCTCGTCGTTGTTGGTAATCAAGCATACTACTGTTGTGTCGTCTGCAAACTTGATGATTGAGTTGGAGGCGTGCATGGCCTTGCAGTCGTAGGTGAACAGGGAGTATAGGAGGGGGCTGAGCATGCACCCTTGTGGGGCCCCAGTGTTGAGGGTCAGCAATGTGGAGGTGTTGTTACCTACCTTCACCACCTGGAGGCGGCCCGTCAGAAAGTCCAGGACCCAATTGCACAGGGCGGGGTTGAGGCCCAGGGCCTCCAGCTTGATGATGAGTTTGGAGGGTACTATGATGTTGAATGCTGAGCTGTAGTCAATGAACAGCATTCTAGAGGTATTCCTCTTGTTCAGATGAGGTAGGGCAGTGTGCAGTGTGATGGCGATTGCATAGTCTGTGGACTGTTAGGGAGGTATGCAAATTGAAGTGGGTCTAGGGTGGCCAAAAAGGTGAAGGTGATTTGATCCTTGACTAGTCTCTTAAGCACTTCATGATGACCGAAGTGAGTGCAACGGGGCAGTAGTCATTTAGTTCAGTTATCTTTGCCTCCTTGGGTACAGGAACAATTTGAACGTTACAACACTGTATAGAGACATAATATGACATTTGAAATGTCTTTATTATTTTGAAACTTTTGTGTGTGTAATGTTTACTGTTATTTTTTTATTGTTAATTTCACTTTTGTTTATTATCTATTTCACTTGATTGGCAATGTAAACATGTTTCCCATGCCAATAAAGCTCCTTAAATTGAAATTGAAATGATAAGGAGAGAGAGAGAAAGTCTCTGCTCTCCTGTCTTTATCGCTCTATAGTAGAGCCATCTCTGCTCTCCTGTCTTTATCACTCTATAGTAGAGCCATCTCTGCTCTCC
The DNA here is from genome assembly GCF_029448725.1 of Salvelinus fontinalis. Taxonomy (NCBI): domain Eukaryota; kingdom Metazoa; phylum Chordata; class Actinopteri; order Salmoniformes; family Salmonidae; genus Salvelinus; species Salvelinus fontinalis. The sequence goes on along the minus strand of NC_074693.1, from coordinate 30,467,747 downwards.
TGTCTTTATCGCTCTATAGTAGAGCCATCTCTGCTCTCCTGTCTTTATCACTCTATAGTAGAGCCATCTCTGTCCTCCTGTCTTTATCGCTCTATAGTAGAGCCATCTCTGCTCTCCTGTCTTTATCGCTCTATGGTAGAGCCATCTCTGCTCTCCTGTCTTTATCGCTCTATAGTAGAGCCATCTCTGCTCTCCTGTCTTTATCACTCTATAGTAGAGCCATCTCTGCCCTCCTGTCTTTATCGCTCTATAGTAGAGCCATCTCTGCTCTCCTGTCTTTATCGCTCTATAGTAGAGCCATCTCTGCTCTCCTGTCTTTATCACTCTATAGTAGAGCCATCTCTGCTCCCCTGTCTTTATCGCTCTATAGTAGAGCCATCTCTGCCCTCCTGTCTTTATCACTCTATAGTAGAGCCATCTCTGCTCTCCTGTCTTTATCGCTCTATAGTAGAGCCATCTCTGCTCTCCTGTCTTTATCACTCTATAGTAGAGCCATCTCTGCTCTCCTGTCTTTATCGCTCTATAGTAGAGCCATCTCTGCTCTCCTGTCTTTATCACTCTATAGTATAGCCATCTCTGCTCCCCTGTCTTTATCGCTCTATAGTAGAGCCATCTCTGCCCTCCTGTCTTTATCACTCTATAGTAGAGCCATCTCTGCTCTCCTGTCTTTATCGCTCTATAGTAGAGCCATCTCTGCTCTCCTGTCTTTATCGCTCTATATTAGAGCCATCTCTGCTCTCCTGTCTTTATCGCTCTATAGTAGAGCCATCTCTGCTCTCCTGTCTTTATCGCTCTATAGTAGAGCCATCTCTGCTCTCCTGTCTTTATCACTCTATAGTAGAGCCATCTCTGCCCTCCTGTCTTTATCGCTCTATAGTAGAGCCATCTCTGCTCTCCTGTCTTTATCGCTCTATAGTAGAGCCATCTCTGCCCTCCTGTCTTTATCACTCTATAGTAGAGCCATCTCTGCCCTCCTGTCTTTATCACTCTATAGTAGAGCCATCTCTGCTCTCCTGTCTTTATCGCTCTATAGTAGAGCCATCTCTGCTCCCCTGTCTTTATCGCTCTATAGTAGAGCCATCTCTGCTCCCCTGTCTTTATCGCTCTATAGTAGAGCCATCTCTGCTCTCCTGTCTTTATCGCTCTATATTAGAGCCATCTCTGCTCTCCTGTCTTTATCGCTCTATATTAGAGCCATCTCTGCTCTCCTGTCTTTATCGCTCTATAGTAGAGCCATCTCTGCTCCCCTGTCTTTATCGCTCTATAGTAGAGCCATCTCTGCTCTCCTGTCTTTATCGCTCTATAGTAGAGCCATCTCTGCTCCCCTGTCTTTATCGCTCTATAGTAGAGCCATCTCTGCTCTCCTGTCTTTATCACTCTATAGTAGAGCCATCTCTGCCCTCCTGTCTTTATCGCTCTATAGTAGAGCCATCTCTGCCCTCCTGTCTTTATCGCTCTATAGTAGAGCCATCTCTGCTCCCCTGTCTTTATCGCTCTATAGTAGAGCCATCTCTGCTCCCCTGTCTTTATCGCTCTATAGTAGAGCCATCTCTGCTCTCCTGTCTTTATCGCTCTATAGTAGAGCCATCTCTGCTCCCCTGTCTTTATCGCTCTATAGTAGAGCCATCTCTGCTCCCCTGTCTTTATCGCTCTATGGCAGAGCCATCTCTGCTCCCCTGTCTTTATCGCTCTATAGTAGAGCCATCTCTGCCCTCCTGTCTTTATCACTCTATAGTAGAGCCATCTCTGCTCTCCTGTCTTTATCGCTCTATAGTAGAGCCATCTCTGCTCTCCTGTCTTTATCACTCTATAGTAGAGCCATCTCTGCTCTCCTGTCTTTATCGCTCTATAGTAGAGCCATCTCTGCTCTCCTGTCTTTATCACTCTATAGTATAGCCATCTCTGCTCCCCTGTCTTTATCGCTCTATAGTAGAGCCATCTCTGCCCTCCTGTCTTTATCACTCTATAGTAGAGCCATCTCTGCTCTCCTGTCTTTATCGCTCTATAGTAGAGCCATCTCTGCTCTCCTGTCTTTATCGCTCTATATTAGAGCCATCTCTGCTCTCCTGTCTTTATCGCTCTATAGTAGAGCCATCTCTGCTCTCCTGTCTTTATCGCTCTATAGTAGAGCCATCTCTGCTCTCCTGTCTTTATCACTCTATAGTAGAGCCATCTCTGCCCTCCTGTCTTTATCGCTCTATAGTAGAGCCATCTCTGCTCTCCTGTCTTTATCGCTCTATAGTAGAGCCATCTCTCCCCTCCTGTCTTTATCACTCTATAGTAGAGCCATCTCTGCCCTCCTGTCTTTATCACTCTATAGTAGAGCCATCTCTGCTCTCCTGTCTTTATCGCTCTATAGTAGAGCCATCTCTGCTCCCCTGTCTTTATCGCTCTATAGTAGAGCCATCTCTGCTCCCCTGTCTTTATCGCTCTATAGTAGAGCCATCTCTGCTCTCCTGTCTTTATCGCTCTATATTAGAGCCATCTCTGCTCTCCTGTCTTTATCGCTCTATATTAGAGCCATCTCTGCTCTCCTGTCTTTATCGCTCTATAGTAGAGCCATCTCTGCTCCCCTGTCTTTATCGCTCTATAGTAGAGCCATCTCTGCTCTCCTGTCTTTATCGCTCTATAGTAGAGCCATCTCTGCTCCCCTGTCTTTATCGCTCTATAGTAGAGCCATCTCTGCTCTCCTGTCTTTATCACTCTATAGTAGAGCCATCTCTGCCCTCCTGTCTTTATCGCTCTATAGTAGAGCCATCTCTGCCCTCCTGTCTTTATCGCTCTATAGTAGAGCCATCTCTGCTCCCCTGTCTTTATCGCTCTATAGTAGAGCCATCTCTGCTCCCCTGTCTTTATCGCTCTATAGTAGAGCCATCTCTGCTCTCCTGTCTTTATCGCTCTATAGTAGAGCCATCTCTGCTCCCCTGTCTTTATCGCTCTATAGTAGAGCCATCTCTGCTCCCCTGTCTTTATCGCTCTATGGCAGAGCCATCTCTGCTCCCCTGTCTTTATCGCTCTATAGTAGAGCCATCTCTGCCCTCCTGTCTTTATCACTCTATAGTAGAGCCATCTCTGCTCTCCTGTCTTTATCGCTCTATAGTAGAGCCATCTCTGCTCTCCTGTCTTTATCACTCTATAGTAGAGCCATCTCTGCTCTCCTGTCTTTATCGCTCTATAGTAGAGCCATCTCTGCTCTCCTGTCTTTATCACTCTATAGTATAGCCATCTCTGCTCCCCTGTCTTTATCGCTCTATAGTAGAGCCATCTCTGCCCTCCTGTCTTTATCACTCTATAGTAGAGCCATCTCTGCTCTCCTGTCTTTATCGCTCTATAGTAGAGCCATCTCTGCTCTCCTGTCTTTATCGCTCTATATTAGAGCCATCTCTGCTCTCCTGTCTTTATCGCTCTATAGTAGAGCCATCTCTGCTCTCCTGTCTTTATCGCTCTATAGTAGAGCCATCTCTGCTCTCCTGTCTTTATCACTCTATAGTAGAGCCATCTCTGCCCTCCTGTCTTTATCGCTCTATAGTAGAGCCATCTCTGCTCTCCTGTCTTTATCGCTCTATAGTAGAGCCATCTCTGCCCTCCTGTCTTTATCACTCTATAGTAGAGCCATCTCTGCCCTCCTGTCTTTATCACTCTATAGTAGAGCCATCTCTGCTCTCCTGTCTTTATCGCTCTATAGTAGAGCCATCTCTGCTCCCCTGTCTTTATCGCTCTATAGTAGAGCCATCTCTGCTCCCCTGTCTTTATCGCTCTATAGTAGAGCCATCTCTGCTCTCCTGTCTTTATCGCTCTATATTAGAGCCATCTCTGCTCTCCTGTCTTTATCACTCTATATTAGAGCCATCTCTGCTCTCCTGTCTTTATCGCTCTATAGTAGAGCCATCTCTGCTCCCCTGTCTTTATCGCTCTATAGTAGAGCCATCTCTGCTCTCCTGTCTTTATCGCTCTATAGTAGAGCCATCTCTGCTCCCCTGTCTTTATCGCTCTATGGCAGAGCCATCTCTGCTCCCCTGTCTTTATCGCTCTATAGTAGAGCCATCTCTGCCCTCCTGTCTTTATCGCTCTATAGTAGAGCCATCTCTGCTCCCCTGTCTTTATCGCTCTATAGTAGAGCCATCTCTGCTCCCCTGTCTTTATCGCTCTATGGCAGAGCCATCTCTGCTCCCCTGTCTTTATCGCTCTATAGTAGAGCCATCTCTGCTCTCCTGTCTTTATCACTCTATAGTAGAGCCATCTCTGCCCTCCTGTCTTTATCGCTCTATAGTAGAGCCATCTCTGCTCCCCTGTCTTTATCGCTCTATAGTAGAGCCATCTCTGCTCCCCTGTCTTTATCGCTCTATAGTAGAGCCATCTCTGCTCTCCTGTCTTTATCGCTCTATAGTAGAGCCATCTCTGCTCCCCTGTCTTTATCGCTCTATGGCAGAGCCATCTCTGCTCCCCTGTCTTTATCGCTCTATGGCAGAGCACATAAAATAGACGGCACATCAAATAGACGGCTAAACTCACATCATTCTCCTGTCTATATTGCTACTGTTCACAGTTTATACTCTGGTAAAGATACACATTGAGAGGTCAGAGATGGTTGGGTTTGATCAGTATGCTGTTATAACAAACACACACACACACACAGTGAGAATAATTGTATAAGTAGTCAACAGGTCTGAAACGTCCACACTCAGCAACAGCTGACTTTCACAACAATTCACGGTAAACACAAACATCAGATGTACACACACATGTCAACAACACACTCACAGTAGAATTGTTACATAACCAATCAACAAGTCTAAAAGTCGACGTACTGATGCTGATTTGTCAACATCAGCATCTCAAACAACAGAATACAAAGGACACTTCGCTCTTCTCTTCTGGTTTCTCCGCCTCTCCTCATTTCCTCAAGTGTTCCTTTAGAAGCTTCATGGGGGGAGAGATGTGAAGAACGGGAGGGCGCAGGATGAAGAAAGAGAAAGAGAGAGAGGAAGAGAGAAAGACAGAGAGGATCCCATCCAGAGGTGTAATACAATATATATGCAAATGCTCTCTCCGCTCTCTCCAGCCCTCCCATACAGATCCACGCCACACACAGACTGCATTGCCATAGGGATGGAGAATAGGCTTTACCATTGATGATTTATGAAAGCCCATAAGCCACCATACACTCATGAGCTAGTTTAACCCAGCTACCCAGTGGACACATTAAAGTACATTAATGGAGATTGAATTTTAATTGAGATTAATGTTTATTTTCCTAAACAATTATGCTGACTCCGCTGAAGAATACTCATTCGAATTGAATTATAAGAACTGGAATAAAGACAAGTGTTTTGGCATTTATTATTGGCATTCTTTCGCCGCCAAAACAATTATCACTCACAAGTAGAAATACCTTTTGTTTTAAGCTTTAAGTTCTAGAGGCAGCCAAAGCCGAATTAATAAAGCGCTATCTGTGTGGCTAATTAACAGTGTTTCATAACTGAGTCTTTCAAAGCAATTATCAATTAAAAACAGTTAAATACAACATTCATCATTGTCAATCACACCACTCTGAGCAGGGAGCAGTACCAGCATCAAACTGATAGAACTGTAATCAAACCCCATAATGGACCATCTCTCTCCTCCTCTCCTCGCCTGTGTGTGTGTGTGTGTGTGTCACGATCGTGTGGCGGATTGACGGACCAAAACGCAGCAGTTGGAAAATAAGCCATCTTCTTTTATTTTAAAAGATGACGAAAAATAAACACGAAACACTTAATACAAACTATACAAAACAACAAACGACCGTGAAGCTAAATAACGTTGTGCACTTACACACACACAGGCTACAAACGTTCTGACATAGACAATTACTCACAACCAATGAGAGCCTATGGCTACCCTAAATACGGCTCCCAATCAGAGACAACCGAAATCAGCTGTCTCTAAATTGGGAACTCATTCAGGTAACCATAGACTCTCCTAGACAACTAAACATACATAGACAACGCTAGACACATGTATTCAACACAAACCCATATACTATACCCAACAACCCCTTTACCATAAAAAACACCCAAAACCAACAAAACACAAACATTCCCCATGTCACACCCTGACCTAACTAAAATAATAAAGAAAACAAAGAATACTAAGGCCAGGGCGTGACATAACCCCCCCCTTAAGGTGCGAACTCCGGGCGCACCATTACACAGTCTAGGGGAGGGTCTGGGTGGGCTTCCATCCATGGTGGCGGCTCCGGCTCTGGTCGTGGTCCCCACGTCACCACAGTCCCTAACCGCCTCCTTAGCTTCCTCCAGATGACCCCCCTCCACATTAACCACACTGCATTAAGGGGCAGTTCCGGACTAAGGGGCAGTACCAGGGTAAGGGGCAGCACCAGGGTAAGGGGCAGTACCAGGGTAAGGGGCAGCACCAGGGTAAGGGGCAGCACCAGGGTAAGGGGCAGCACCAGGGTAAGGGGCAGCACCAGGGTAAGGGGCAGCACCAGGGTAAGGGGCAGCACCAGGGTAAGGGGCAGCTCCGGACTGAGGAATGGCAGCTCCGGACTGAGGAATGGCAGCTCCGGACTGAGGGACGGCCCATGGCTGGCTGACGGATCTGGCTGCTCATGGCTGGCTGACGGATCTGGCTGCTCATGGCTGGCTGACGGATCTGGCTGCTCATGGCTAGCTGACGGATCTGGCTGCTCATGGCTAGCTGACGGATCTGGCTGCTCATGGCTAGCTGACGGATCTGGCTGCTCATGGCTAGCTGACGGATCTGGCTGCTCATGGCTGGCTGACGGATCTGGCTGCTCATGGCTGGCTGACGGATCTGGCTGCTCATGGCTGGCTGACGGATCTGGCTGCTCATGGCTGGCTGACGGATCTGGCTGCTCATGGCTGGCTGACGGATCTGGCTGCTCATGGCTAGCTGACGGATCTGGCTGCTCATGGCTAGCTGACGGATCTGGCTGCTCATGGCTAGCTGACGGATCTGGCTGCTCATGGCTAGCTGACGGATCTGGCTGCTCATGGCTAGCTGACGGATCTGGCTGCTCATGGCTAGCTGACGGATCTGGCTGCTCATGGCTAGCTGACGGATCTGGCTGCTCATGGCTAGCTGACGGATCTGGCTGCTCATGGCTGGCTGACGGATCTGGCTGCTCATGGCTGGCTGACGGATCTGGCTGCTCATGGCTGGCTGACTGATCTGGCTGCTCCTGTCTGGTTGGCGGCTCTGGCAGATCCTGTCTGGTTGGCGGCTCTGGCAGATCCTGTCTGGTTGGCGGCTCTGGCAGATCCTGTCTGGTTGGCGGCTCTGGCAGATCCTGTCTGACGGACGGCTCTAGCGGCTCCTGTCTGGCTGGCGGCTCTAGCGGCTCCTGTCTGGCGGACGGCTCAGTAGGCTCATGGCAGACGGGCGGCTCAGTAGGCTCATGGCAGACGGGCGGCTTTGCAGGCTCATGGCAGACGGGCGGCTTTGCAGGCTCATGGCAGACGGATGGCTCAGATGGCGCTGGGGAGACGGATGGCTCAGATGGCGCTGGGGAGACGGATGGCTCAGATGGCGCTGGGGAGACGGATGGCTCAGATGGCGCTGGGGAGACGGATGGCTCAGATGGCGCTGGGGAGACGGATGGCTCAGATGGCGCTTGGCAGACGGGCAGTTCAGTCATCGCTGTGCAGACGGCAGACTCCTGCCGGCTGAGGCGCACTGTAGGCCTGGTGCGTGGTGCCGGGACTGGTGGCACCGGGCTGGGGACACGCATCTCAGGGCTAGTGCGGGGAGCAGCAACAGGACGCACAGGACTCTGGGGACACACAGGAGGCTTGATGCGTGGTTTAGGCACTGGTGGTAAAGGGCAGGAGACACGCACCATATAGCTAGTGCGTGGAGGAGGCACTGGTGGTACTGGGTTGGGGCGGGGAGGTGGCGCCGGAAATACCGGACCGTGCAGGCGTACTGGCTCCCTTGAGCGCCGAGCCTGCCCAACCTTACCTGGTTGTATGCTCCCCGTCGCCTGACCAGTGCGGGGAGGTGGAATAACCCGCACCGGCCTATGTAGGCGAACCGGGGACACCATGCGTAAGGCTGGTGCCATGTACGCCGGCCCGAGGAGACGCACTGGTGACCAGATGCGTTGGGCCGGCTTCATGACATACGGCTCAACGCTCAGTCTAGCCCGGACGATACGTGGAGCTGAAATGTACCGAACCGGGCTATGCACGCGTACAGGAGACACCGTGCGCTCTACTGCGTAACACGGTGTCTGCCCGTACTCCCGCTCTCCACGGTAAGTACAGGGAGTAGGCGCAGGTTTCCTACCTGACTTCGCCACACTCCCTTTAAGGCCCCCCCCAAGAAATTTTTGGGTTGTACTCACGGGTTTCCAGCCTTGTCTCCGTGCTGCCTCCTCATATCGCCTCCTCTCGGCTTTAGCTGCCTCCAGCTCTTCACGAGGAAGGCGATATTCTCCCGGTTGAGCCCACGGCCCCTTACCTTCCAGTATCTCCTCCCATGTCCATGAATCCTGTGTAGGTAGGTCCTGTTGCCGCTTTCCATGCCGCTTGGTCCTATAATGGTGAGTAATTCTGTCACGATCGTGTGGTGGATTGACGGACCAAAACGCAGCAGTTGGAAAATAAGCCATCTTCTTTTATTTTAAAAGATGACGAAAAATAAACACGAAACACTTAATACAAACTATACAAAACAACAAACGACCGTGAAGCTAAATAACGTTGTGCACTTACACACACACAGGCTACAAACGTTCTGACATAGACAATTACTCACAACCAATGAGAGCCTATGGCTACCCTAAATAAGGCTCCCAATCAGAGACAACCGAAATCAGCTGTCTCTAATTGGGAACTCATTCAGGTAACCATAGACTCTCCTAGACAACTAAACATACATAGACAACGCTAGACACATGTATTCAACACAAACCCATATACTATACCCAACAACCCCTTTACCATAAAAAACACCCAAAACCAACAAAACACAAACATTCCCCATGTCACACCCTGACCTAACTAAAATAATAAAGAAAACAAAGAATACTAAGGCCAGGGCGTGACAGTGTGTGTGTGTGTGTGTGTGTGTGTGTGTGTGTGTGTGTGTGTGTGTGTGTGTGTGTGTGTGTGTGTGTGTGTGTGTGTGTGTGTGTGTGTGTGTGCGTGCGTGCGTGGGTGTTCCCACCCTCTTCCCTAGAAGAGAGAGAGCAGAGCTGGGGATTCCGTTGGGAACGCTGATGGTTCCAGGCAGTGGTGTAAAGTACTAAAGTAAAAATAATTTTAAGTAGTAGTAGAAAGATGGTCCTTAGTCACGCACTTATCAGGAGAACATCCCTGGTCATCCTTACTGACTCTGATCTGACAGAGTCACTAAACACAAATGCCCCTGGCTATTTCCGTAAATAACTAAAAACAAGAAAATGGTGCCGTCTGGTTTGCTTAATATAAGGAATTTGAAATGATTTATACTTTTACTTATACTTTTGATACTTAAGTATATTTAAAACCAACAACCTTAAGACTTTAACTCAAGTTGTATTTTACTGGCTGACTTTCACTTTTACTTGAGTCATTTTCTTTGAAGGTATGTCGTGGAAATTCTTACAAAAGGACACTTTACTCAAGTATGACTATTGGGTACTTTTTCCACCACTGGTTCCAGGTTCCATTGGAGAGCAGCATGGTTAATCAATGAGCCGTCTTCCGTTCCAATAGTATGTAACAGTATACTCAAGCAGGGAGCAGAGCACAGCTAATATCTCCCTCCCCTGTCCCTCTGTCTTCATGAACCACACCACTGTAATCTCATCACTGTCAACAGGCCAGATGTTCACCGAACACTAGAATCATCTACAGTACAGACACTACTGAACAAATCAAATCATATTTTATTTGTCACATGCGCCGAATACAACGGGTGTAGACTTTACCGTGACATGCTTGTTTATGAGCCCTTCCCAACGATACAGTTAAAAATATATATCTAAAATAGTAACACAAGAGAAATAAAATACACAAGAATGAAGCTAAATACAGGGAGTACCAGTACCAGATCAATGTGCAGAGGTACGCGGTGTTTGAGGTAGATATGTACACGAAGGCAGGGTAAAGTGACTAGTCATCAGGATAGATAATAATAAGGTGTTTGAGGTAGATATGTACATGAAGGCAGGGTAAAGTGACTAGTCCTCAGGATAGATAATAATAAGGTATTTGAGTTAGATATGTACATGAAGTCAGGGTAAAGTGACTAGTCATCAGGATAGATAATAATAAGGTATTTGAGGTAGATATGTACATGAAGGCAGGGTAAAGTGACTAGTCATCAGGATAGATAATAATAAGGTATTTGAGGTAGATATGTACATGAAGGCAGGGTAAAGTGACTAGTCATCAGGATAGATAATAATAAGGTATTTGAGGTAGATATGTACATGAAGGCAGGGTAAAGTGACTAGTCATCAGGATAGATAATAATAAGGTATTTGAGGTAGATATGTACACGAAGGCAGGGTAAAGTGACTAGTCATCAGGATAGATAATAATAAGGTATTTGAGGTAGATATGTACATGAAGGCAGGGTAAAGTGACTAGTCATCAGGATAGATAGTACTAAGGTATTTGAGGAATATACTATATGTACATGAAGGCAGGGTAAAGTGACTAGACATTTTTTATTTTTTAAATATATTTAACCATTATTTAACTAGGCAAGTCAATTAAGAACAAATTCTTATTTTACAATGACGGCCTACCCCGGCCAAACCCTCCCCTAACCCGAACGACGCTGGGCCAATTGTGTGCCGCCCTACGCATCAGGATAGATAATAAGAGTCAAATAAAGAACAGAGTAGCAGCAGCATATGATGAGTGTAAAAGTGTGTGCGTATGCGTGTGTGTATATGTGTGTGTAAGTGTGTGTTGTGCCGGTATTCAAGTGGGTTTTATGTGTGTGGGTTTTATGTAAGAGTGTCAGAGTAGGGTGTGTGAGTGTGTCTATAGTGTATATAGTCTAGTGAGTGTGCATTGAATCATTGCAAGATAGGGTGTAACCCTTTAATTAACGATTTAGCAGTCTGGGCGATTCAGCAGTATTATGGCTTGAATACTCTCCTGTAGAAGACAGCCCAACTGAACACTTGTAACGGTCCTGACCTGTTTTATGTTGTTTTTTGTATGTGTTTAGGTCAGGGCATGTGTTTTGGGTGGGCAGTCTTTGTTATCTGTTTCTATGTTGGTTTTGGTTGCCTGGTATGGCTCTTAATTAGAGGCAGGTGTTTTGCGTTCTCCTCTAATTAAGAGTCATATTTAGGTAGGGTGTTCTCACTGTTTGTTTGTGGGTGATTGTCTCCTGTGTCGTCGAATGTATGTACCATACGGGACTGTTTGGCTGTTCGTTTATTTTGATGTCGTCTGTTTCCTGTCCGTGAGTTTACGTTTAGTTATGTAAGTTTATGTTCTGGTTTCGTCTACGTCGTTTTCTTGTTTTGTATTTTTGAAAGTGTTTTGTTTTTTCGTGTTGCCATCGTCGTGTTAAATAAAAGATGGCTTATTTCCCTAATGCTGCATTTTGGTCTGATGATCCTTCTCTCCTCTCCTCGTCCGAGGATGAGGAGAGCGACAGCCCTTACAACACTACAATATTCTACTGTAGAAGACAGCCCAACTGAACACTACAATATTCTCCTGTAGAAGACAGCCCAACTGAACACTACAATATTCTCCTGTAGAAGACAGCCCAACTGAACACTACAATATTCTCCTGTAGAAGACAGCCCAACTGAACACTACAATATTCTCATGTAGAAGACAGCCCAACTGAACACTATAATATTCTCCTGTAGAAGACAGCCCAACTGAACACTACAATATTTTCCTGTAGATGACAGCCCAACTGAACACTATAATATTCTCCTGTAGAAGACAGCCCAACTGAAGACTACAATATTCTACTGTAGAAGACAGCCCAACTGAACACTATAATATTCTACTGTAGAAGACAGCCCAACTGAGCACTACAATATTATACTGTAGAAGACAGCCCAACTGAACACTACAATATTCTACTGTAGAAGACAGCCCAACTGAACACTACAATATTCTCCTGTAGAAGACAGCCCAACTGAACACTACAATATTCTACTGTAGAAGACAGCCCAAATGAACACTACAATATTCTCTTGTAGAAGACAGCCCAACTGAACACTACTATATTCTCCTGTAGAAGACAGCCCAACTGAACACTGCAATATTCTCCTGTAGAAGACAGCCCAACTGAACACTACAATATTCTACTGTAGAAGACAGCCCAACTGAACACTATAATATTCTCCTGTAGAAGACAGCCCAACTGAACACTACAATATTCTACTGTAGAAGACAGCCCAACTGAACACTACAATATTCTCTTGTAGAAGACAGCCCAACTGAACACTACTATGTTCTCCTGTAGAAGACAGCCCAACTGAACACTGCAATATTCTCCTGTAGAAGACAGCCCAACTGAACACTACAATATTCTACTGTAGAAGACAGCCCAACTGAACACTACAATATTCTCTTGTAGAAGACAGCCCAACTGAACACTACAATATTCTCCTGTAGAAGACAGCCCAACTGAACACTACAATATTCTACTGTAGAAGACAGCCCAACTGAACACTACAATATTCTCTTGTAGAAGACAGCCCAACTGAACACTACTATATTCTCTTGTAGAAGACAGCCCAACTGAACACTACTATATTCTCCTGTAGAAGACAGCCCAACTGAACACTACAATATTCTACTGTAGAAGACAGCCCAACTGAACACTATAATATTCTCCTGTAGAAGACAGCCCAACTGAACACCACAATATTCTACTGTAGAAGACAGCCCAACTGAACACTACAATATTCTCCTGTAGAAGACAGCCCAACTGAACACTACTATATTCTCCTGTAGAAGACAGCCCAACTGAACACTACTATATTCTACTGTAGAAGACAGCCCAACTGAACACTATAATATTCTCCTGTAGAAGACAGCCCAACTGAAGACTGGATTCACACGTAGCAACACAGTTTACTCAAAAGCATCAATTGATTCACACTTTCTGGCAATGTTTCCACTAGAAATGTAACTATTCATACAACACACAGTATAAAAACCACAGTAAGCATACAGGCTTAATAATGAACTAACTGTATGTCAATTAAGTAATCGACTCCTTATTGCTGTGAAATGAACACATTTTAATAAATTGTCAGTATCAGTAATACTCTGTTGGGGAAGCACAGTGTCACGCCCTGACCGTAGAGATCCTTTTTATGTCTCTATTTTGGTTGGTCAGGGTGTGAGTTTGGGTGGGCATTCTATGTCTGGTGTTCTATGTTGTCCTTGTTTTGTATTTCTGTGTGTTTGGCCTGGTATGGTTCTCAATCAGAGGCAACTGTCTATCGCTGTCTCTGATTGAGAATCATACTTAGGTAGCCTGTTCCCACCTGTGTTGGTGGGTGATTGTTTTCTGTTTAGTGTATGTCACCTTGCAGAACTGTTCGTTTATCGTTTTTGTTGTTTTGTTCTAGTATTCGTATTCATTAAAAGGAATTATGAATTCTTATCACGCTGCACCTTGGTCTTCTCCTTCTCCTCTATACGACGATTGTAACACACAGTAACCGTAGGCAAACTGTGTATTAAAATCAGATGAGAGAGGAGAGGAGGAGGAGAGGAGAAGAGGATGAGAGAGGAAGGCAGGACAGAGGAGGGGAGAGGATAGGAGGAGAGGAGAGAGGAGGGGAGAGGAGGAAAGAGGAGCAGGAGAGGAGGAAAGGAGGAGGATAGAGGAAGGGAGAAGGAGAGAGGAGGAGAGAGGAGGGGAGAAGGAGAGAGGAGGAGGATAGAGGAGGGGAGAAGGAGAGAGGAGGAGAGACGAGGGGAGAAGGAGAGAGGAGGTGAGAGGAGAGAGGAAGGGAGAAGGAGAGAGGAGGGGGAGAGGAGGAAAGAGGAGCATGAGAAGAGGAGATGAGGAGGATAGAGGAAGGGAGAGGAAGTGAGAGGAGGAGAGAGGAGAAGAGAAGAAGATAAGAGGGGAGAAGAGAGGAGGGAAGAGGAGGAGGAGGGGAGGAGGAGAGGTGGAGGACAGGTGGAAGAGGAGGGGAGGGGAGGAGACAGGAGTGAAGAGGAGGAGAGAGAGGGGAGAGGAGAAGAGGAGAAGAGAGGAGGGGAGATGAGAGGAGGAGAAGAGGAGGAGAGGTGGAGGACAGGTGGAAGAGGAGGGGAGGGGAGGAGACAGGAGGGAAGAGGAGGAGAGAGAGGGGAGAGGAGAAGAGGAGAAGAGAGGAGGGGAGATGAGAGGAGGAAAAGAGGAGAGAGAAGGGGAGAGGAGAGGAGAAGAGGAGGAGAGAGCAGAAGAGAGAAGGGGAAGGAGGAGAGGAGGAGAGGAGGAGGATAGAGGAAGGGAGAAGGAGAGAGGAGAAGAGAGGAGGGGAGAAGGAGAGGAGGAAGATAGAGGAGGGGAGAAGGAGAGAGGAGGAGAGACGAGGGGAGAAGGAGAGAGGAGGTGAGAGGAGAGAGGAAGGGAGAAGGAGAGAGGGAGGGGGAGAGGAGGAAAGAGGAGCATGAGAGGAGGAGATGAGGAGGATAAAGGAAGGGAGAGGAGGTGAGAGGAAGAGAGAGGAGGAGAGAGGAGAAGAGAAGAAGATAAGAGGGGAGGAGAGAGGAGGGAAGAGGAGGAGGAGGGGAGGAGGAGGGGAGGAGGAGAGGTGGAGGACAGGTGGAAGAGGAGGGGAGGGGAGGAGACAGGAGGGGAGAGGAGGAGAGAGAGGAGAGAGGAGAAGAGGAGAAGAGGAGAGAGGAGGGGAGAGGAGAGGAGAAGAGGAGAGAGGAGGGGAGAGGAGAGGAGAAGAGGAGGAGAGAGCAGAAGAGAGGAAGGGAAAGGAGGAGATGAGGAGAAAGGAGGAGATGAAGAGAGACAAGGAGAGGAGGATGAGACAGGAAGGGAGAGAAGGAGGCTAGAAGGAGAAAGGTAATAGGAGGAAAATGGGGCCTTTATCTCTCCTAGGCTAAATTCAATAAGATACTTATTGAAAGGAAATATTCCCCAGTCTGCAATTTGGCTCTAACACTAAACACTGTTTCATTCTCCATGGTCCACTGCACACCTAATTCTGACTAATCCTTATACACAGAGAGAGAGAAGAAGGACGAGAGAGATATAGATAGAGAGGGGGGAGGAGGGAGTGAGGGAGGACAAGAGAGGGGGGAGGAGGAGGGAGTGAGGGAGGACAAGTGAGATGGAGGGAGAGAGGGAGGGAGACGGCAAGAAGGAGAAATACAGTACATCGATCCCAAAGGTGAGAAGGTAAAGGTCAGGTCAGACCATGATTGTGATTCTAATGTGAACGTTGAGCTTCCAATTAAGAAAGGGGAGGGTCCCCCCTCAACCTCCGACCCCGCACACGCACGCACCCACTGTGGTGTAGTTGGTGTAGTTCAGCCACGGTGGTGTAGTTAGTGTAGTTCAGCCACTGTGGTGTAGTTAGTGTAGTTCAGCCACTGTGGTGTAGTTCAGCCACTGTGGTGTAGTTAGTGTAGTTCAGCCACTGTGGTGTAGTTAGTGTAGTTTAGCCACTGTGGTGTAGTTAGTGTAGTTCAGCCACTGTGGTGTAGTTAGTGTAGTTCAGCCACTGTGGTGTAGTTCAGCCACTGTGGTGTAGTTAGTGTAGTTCAGCCACTGTGGTGTAGTTGGTGTAGTTTAGCCACTGTGGTGTAGTTCAGCCACTGTGGTGTAGTTGGTGTAGTTTAGCCACTGTGGTGTAGTTAGTGTAGTTCAGCCACTGTGGTGTAGTTAGTGTAGTTCAGCCACTGTGGTGTAGTTAGTGTAGTTTAGTCACTGTGGTGTAGTTTGTGTAGTTCAGCCACGGTGGCGTAGTTTGTGTAGTTCAGCAACTGTGGTGTAGTTAGTGTAGTTCAGTCACTGTGGTGTAGTTCAGCCACTGTGGTGTAGTTAGTGTAGTTCAGTCACTGTGGTGTAGTCAGTGTAGTTCAGCCACTGTGGTGTAGTTCAGTCACTGTGGTGTAGTTAGTGTAGTTCAGCCACTGTGGTGTAGTTAGTGTAGTTCAGTCACTGTGGTGTAGTTAGTGTAGTTCAGCCACTGTGGTGTAGTTCAGCCACTGTGGTGTAGTTAGTGTAGTTCAGTCACTGTGGTGTAGTTAGTGTAGTTCAGCCACTGTGGTGTAGTTAGTGTAGTTCAGCCACTGTGGTGTAGTTAGTGTAGTTCAGCCACTGTGGTGTAGTTAGTGTAGTTCAGTCACTGTGGTGTAGTTAGTGTAGTTCAGCCACTGTGGTGTAGTTCAGCCACTGTGGTGTAGTTAGTGTAGTTCAGTCACTGTGGTGTAGTTGGTGTAGTTCAGCCACTGTGGTGTAGTTGGTGTAGTTCAGCCACTGTGGTGTAGTTAGTGTAGTTCAGCCACTGTGGTGTAGTTCAGCCACTGTGGTGTAGTTTTAGTGTAGTTCAGTCACTGTGGTGTAGTTAGTGTAGTTCAGCCACTGTGGTGTAGTTCAGCCACTGTGGTGTAGTTAGTGTAGTTCAGCCACTGTGGTGTAGTTAGTGTAGTTCAGTCACTGTGGTGTAGTTAGTGTAGTTCAGCCACTGTGGTGTAGTTAGTGTAGTTCAGTCACTGTGGTGTAGTTGGTGTAGTTCAGCCACTGTGGTGTAGTTAGTGTAGTTCAGCCACTGTGGTGTAGTTAGTGTAGTTCAGCCACTGTGGTGTAGTTAGTATAGTTCAGCCACTGTGGTGTAGTTAGTGTAGTTCAGCCACTGTGGTGTAGTTAGTGTAGTTCAGCCACTGTGGTGTAGTTAGTGTAGTTCAGCCACTGTGGTGTAGTTAGTGTAGTTCAGTCACTGTGGTGTAGTTCAGCCACTGTGGTGTAGTTAGTGTAGTTCAGCCACTGTGGTGTAGTTAGTGTAGTTCAGCCACGGTGGTGTAGTTCAGCCACTGTGGAGGAGAAGACATGTACCAGGAGCTGGTAATCCTCTGAAGAGTTTGTTAAAAGAGTCAATGTTACTATACCGAAAGAACACACACACAACAACACAAATGGACGCTTCCATGCACATCTCATCCACTGTGACGCAATGAGATATCTTTCCTGTTTCCCATTCCGATCTGTCCATCCTCCACAGAGCTGCAACGATACAGCCAGGGAGGACAGGAACTGTAAAATGAGGGATGAAATCTCTCTCTCTCTTACCCCTCCATCTCTCTATTGTAATTGAATAAGTCTCATTACGCTGCCTGTGGAAATTGCCTCTCAGTCTATGTCCCTCTACCACGCACGCACGCCCGCACGCACGCACGCCCGCACGCACGCACGCACTCCCGCACGCACGCACGCACGCACTCCCGCACACACACACACACACACACACACACACACACACACACACACACACACACACACACACACACACACACACACACACACACACACACACACACACACACACACACACACACACACACACACACACACACACACACACACACACACACACACAGCAATCAGCAGTCCAGCTATTACTGAGGAGGAATCAGGTCATCAATATTTAAGTGTCACTGGAGCCGTCAACATGAGAGTCAGCACTGAGACAAATCTAGTGTGTGTGTGTACTAAGGGTCAGTTTGGTATGTAAATCACACTTAGGGCTGTTGTGGTGACCGTATAACCGCCACACCAGCGGTTACGAGTCATGAAGGCAGTGAAATTTCACATGACTGTTTAGTCACGCTAATTAGGATTTCTACCAAACGTGCTAACTGCCTGGTACTCAGCTCTCTATTGTCCCTCTAATCACTCTGACATCAATGCAAATTGATTCAAAAATCTAATCAAACGCTTCATGAGCTCATGTTGCGCAACATTTCTTTAGGCGATGCAATTGCAGATGAAAACAGAGTGATGGCCACTAATAAAAAGTGGAGGATCCCATCGGCTTTCCATAGGCCTACTATATTTATTTCTAAACTTTCCTAATATTAAGCACATTGCTTATATTTACAACAGGAGTATAGTCTACCTGGCTGGTATGAAAATAAACCATGGAGAACAAAAGCGTTCTCCATTCGCTATTTAAGTGCATAGATGACATGTATTTTTTCCAGCTGCCCCTGTTTCAATACAGGTGCATGATAATGGTCTATTCTAAATAAAAACAAATGTCACACATATATTATTTAGATTAAATCAAGAATAGTCTGATGGGTGACAATATTAGCCTGTCACTTGTGAATTACATATTATCACCTGTGAATGATGCCAGCATAAGAAACAATGTGTTTCTTGTTTTTTTTACTTGTTTGAATCATATTCACACACCTCATGTAGCCTAGCCTATAGGCTTATATGTTTTGATAAGGTTTGTATCACAACTACAGTGGCCAATTAACTTCTTAAAATTAAGCATAGAATAGAATAGGTCGACTTTTGTACTATGGGGGATAGTAGATTGACATAGGCTAGTGTTTTTGTTGTTTGTTAGGCCTACTCATCTTGTTGACTGACTAAACGTAAATGTGGACAGTTCTTCTAATATCTTCAATACGCACCTCAGAATTGTTTAGGACTCGCGCAGCTGTGTCTCCGATGCACGCAGCACAATGGCTGCAAAAAAGCATGGTCAGGCACAAGAAGGGCACAATGGCTGCAAAAAAGCATGGTCAGGCACAAGAAGGGCACAATGGCCGCAAAAGGCATGGATTTTTTAGGATGCATTACCGCCACACAAAGGGGATGCTGCTGTGAAATTCTAGGCCTTATCAAGTGCTTGTCAAATTCTGAATGAGAGACTGATGGAGTGTGTACAGCCTGCACAAAAAAACCAAAGAAGAGCTCATGCCTTTCAAGCAACTTTTTTCAAATCATCATTAGTCTCATCATGCAGCCTTACAATGTGTTAAACATCCAAACATATAGCCCAACGTTTGTTGAGCAACTAAAGTTAAATTAATAACACAAAATGAAGCGAATAGGACTACCTATTTCTTTGTTAACCGCTCAACACAGAATATCCGCATGTGCGCACTCCCTCAAATCGTTTGGAGAAAATATCCTTTTTATTTTATTCAGCTTTGTTCAATTGTATTTTTCATACTATAAAATAAGGAATTCTAAGGAAATCTTGTCTGCTAAATGAACTAGTGTAGCCCAGAACCATTTGGCATAGCCACATCAGGACCTAACATAAGGACAACTCAGAGTATGCTATTATTATCCTCTGAAATAGACTACATTATCTTCATATCATGCTTCTTTAGACCTGTCTAAAATAAATAATGGATTTATTGTGAAGGTGTAGGCTATATTACCTGGATTTATTAGACATTTAAAATTTTGATATTCCAAAGGTCTGCATCAGGAGATGCTAAATGTGTTTATGTTAATTAACGTTGAATTACCATGAGACCGACAATTATTTGCTTGACAATCACCAGTTGACAAAATTTCATGACTGCTACAGCTCTAATCACACTCAATAGGATAAACCATATTTTAATAAATAAAATAAATTGCAATACAGAAATATTACATTTAATAAGATATATTGTATGTTATTTTCAGTAATCAGAAAGAGAGAGACAGAATGAGAGAGAGACAGAAAGAGAGAGGACAGAAAGAGAGAGAGACAAAAAGAGAGAGAGACAGAAAGAGAGAGAGAACAGAAAGAGAGGGAGACAGAAAGAGAGAGAGAACAGAAAGAGAGAGAGACAGAAAGAGAGAGAGAACAGAAAGAGAGAGAGAACAGAAAGAGAAAGAGCGAAAGACAGAGAAAGAGAGAGAGAACAGAAAGAGAGGGGGACAGAAAGAGAGGGGGACAGAAAGAGAGAGAGAACAGAAAGAGAGAGAGAACAGAAAGAGAGGGGGACAGAAAGAGAGGGGGACAGAAAGAGAGAGAGAACAGAAAGAGAGAGAGAGCAGAAAGAGAGAGAGAAAGAGAGAGAACAGAAAGAGAGAGAGAAAGAGAACAGAAAGAGAGAGAGAAAGAGAGAGAGAACAGAAAGAGAGAGAGAAAGAGAGAGAGAACAGAAAGAGAGAGAGAACAGAAAGAGAGAGAGAACAGAAAGAGAGAGAGAACAGAAAGAGAGAGAGACAGAAAGAAATAAAGACAGAAAGAGCGAGAGACAGAAAGAAAGAGAGAGACAGAAAGAAAGAGAGACAGAAAGAAAGAGAGACAGAAAGAAAGAGAGAGAGAGAACAGAAAGAGGGAGACCGAAAGAGAGAGAGAAGAGAAAGAGAGAGACCGAAAGAGAGAGAGAGAGAGATAGAAATAGAGAGAAACAGAAGGGAGCATGATAGGGTGAGAGTGAACAAGGGCGGAGTAAATAGAGAAGTGTCGGAGTAAATGGAGAGGGGTGGAGTAAATAGAGAGGGGCGGAGTAAATAAAGAATGGGCGGCGTAAATGGAGAGGGTCAGAGTACATAGAAAGTGGTGGAGTAAATGGAGAGGGGTGGAGTAAATAGAGAGGGGAGGAGTACATAGAGAGGGGCAGAGTAAATAAAAAGGGGCGGAGTCAATGGAGAGGGGTGGAGTAAATAGAGAGGGGTAGAGTAAATGGAGAGGGGCAGAGTAAATAGAGAGGGGATGAGTAAAAGGAGAGGGGTGGAGTAAATAGAGAGGGGTAGAGTAAAAGGAGAGGGGTAGAGTAAAAGGAGAGGGGTGGAGTAAAAGGAGAGGGGTGGAGTAAATAGAGAGGGGTAGAGTAGAAGGAGAGGGGTGGAGTAAAAGGAGAGGGGTGGAGTAAATAGAGAGGGGTAGAGTAAAAGGAGAAGGGTGGAGTAAAAGGAGAGGGATGGAGTAAATAGAGAGGGGTGAAGTAAATAGAGAGGGGTAGAGTAAAAGGAGAGGGGTGGAGTAAAAGGAGAGGGATGGAGTAAATAGAGAGGGGTGAAGTAAATAGAGAGGGGCAGAGTAAATAGAGAGGGGAGGAGTAAATAGAGAGGGGTGGAGTAAATAGAGAGGGGTGGATTAAATAGAGAGGGGAGGAGTAAATAGAGAGGGGTGGAGTAAATAGAGAGGGGTGGATTAAATAGAGAGGGGAGGAGTAAATAGAGAGGGGTGGAGTAAATAGAGAGGGGTGAAGTAAATAGAGAGGGGCAGAGTAAATAGAGAGGGGAGGAGTAAATAGAGAGGGGTGGAGTAAATAGAGAGGGGTGGATTAAATAGAGAGGGGAGGAGTGACTGACAAGAGTAGACAGAGACGATTAGAGATAATTAGAAGGCAGGTACTGTCCTTTTTGCTTAAATATACGGTATGGTCCACTCTCTACTGTAGTGATAGAGCTGATTTCTAAGAACAACTATCCCCAACCCGTAGATTAGTCTGTGTGTCTGCCAGATGTGCCCGCTCCTATTGGCACTGCGTAGCTGATGATTGCAGTAAAGCTGCTGTGTGAGTGTGTGCACCGTTCTCACACTGTGCTGCACACATACAACTGGACTTCCCTGATGAATTACGCTGAGCTACTTTCAGACAGGGAGGGAGAGAGAGAGAATGTATGTTTGTACTTTTGAGTTTTTGTGTGTAAAACAAATTGGGGAACGATACTGGTGTTCTGTCACTGGGTGCTCAGTGACCCTGAAACCACATCACACTACAGAGCAACACCGATTACCTCCTACCCTCCTCCCCTCTATTTCCCCTCTCATCTCCTATCTTACATCTCTCTCCTCTCCCTCTCATCTCCTATCTTACCTCTCTCTCCTCTCCCTCTCATCTCCTACACCCCTCTTCTATCCCCCCATGCCCCTCCTACACCCCTCTTCTACCTTCGATACCCCCCCCCCCCCTCCTGCCCCTCCTGCCCCTGTCCTATCCCCCCGGCAGCAGCAACAGTCTCAGGTCCCCCCTCTTGCCCTCTCCCAGCCCCGTCTGGGTCTCTGTCCACTGTCTGCATGTGTCAAATGGAAATCATCCTATTAGCACAGCTCTAATGTGTTCCCAAGATTCCCTCTGACAATTCCTGGTTGGGTTTTAATTGGCTGACCCCATAAATATTTCATTTATTTAAATACAGTGCATCACCTTTCCCTTTACTTATTCCAACACACAGCCATCTAGAGAGGGAGAGAAGTGGAGAGAGGGGGAAGAACAGAAGGAAAAGGGAAGAGAGGGGGAGGAGTGAGGAGGAAGGGAAGGGAACATGCTGTGTAACATCTATAACACCTCCCCACTGTGATGCTAACAGAAAATCATACAAAACACACACACACACAGCAACTGTAAGCAACGCTAAAACCCGGTAGTTAACTTAGTTCGACATTTTTACTGTCTGCCAGCTGGGGCACTTGAATAATAGTAGGGTGTATGTGTGTGTGTGTATCTGTGTGTGTGTGTGTGTGTGTGTGTGTGTGTGTGTGTGTGTGTGTGTGTGTGTGTGTGTGTGTGTGTGTGTGTGTGTGTGTGTGTGTGTGTGTGTATGTGTGTGTGTGTGTGTGTGTATGTGTGTGTGTGTGTGTGTGTGTGTGTGTGTGTGTGTGTGTGTGTGTGTGTGTGTGTGTGTGTGTGTGTGTGTGTGTGTGTGTGTGTGTGTGTGTGTGTGCGCACCAGACCTCAGGTAATAACACTGTCAGCACTGTAATAGGAATGTGAGGAAGTGATACACACACACACACACACACACACACACACACACACACACACACACACACACACACACACACACACACACACACACACACACACACACACACACACACACACACACACACACACACACACACACACACACACACAGCGGAATTGAGTGCTGGAGATGAGAATCATTCTTATTGTAATAGTCCTATCATCATATCAACTCATTTATTCTTCAGCTGACAGCGGCTCAAGTTGTGACTCCACTGTCTATAATCATATTGTAGATATCATGTATTCACTTAAAACGGACCATGAATGCTGGGTTGCATCATTTTGCCTAGTTGACAGTGAATTCCATCAAACCCAGAGGTATCAGGACGTTGGGATCAGATGGAGTACGGGACCGAGAAGTGATATTGTGTGATCGTGGGTGGCTCAGGCATTACCCTGCAGTTGACAACATTCCTTCAGATAACGGACACACATCCTGAGATCACACATACATGCATGGAACGCTGGCCACTGCTTCTGTTAGAAAACACAAGCAGACGCAAATACACACCTCTGCTCTACACACACCCCTGCTCTACACACACCCCTGCTCTACACCCCTGCTCTACACCCCTGCTCTACACCCCTGCTCTACACACATTCCTGCTCTACACACATTCCTGCTCTACACCCCTGCTCTACACACATTCCTGCTCTACACACACCCCTGCTATACACACATCCCTGCTCTACACCCCTGCTCTACACACACCCCTGCTCTACATACACCCCTGCTATACACACATTCCTGCTATACACCCCTGCTATACACACATCCCTGCTCTACACCCCTGCTCTACACACAACCCTGCTCTACATACACCCCTGCTATACACACCCCTGCTCTACACCCCTGCTCTACACACACCCCTGCTCTACACCCCTGCTCTACACACACCCCTGCTCTACACACACCCCTGCTCTACACACACCCCTGCTCTACACTCCTGCTCTACACCCCTGCTCTACACCCCTGCTATACACACACCCCTGCTCTACACACACCCCTGCTCTACACACACCCCTGCTATACACACACCCCTGTTCTACACCCCTGCTCTACACCCCTGCTCTACACACACCCCTGCTCTACACCCCTGCTCTACACCCCTGCTCTACACACACCCCTGCTCTACACCGCTGCTCTACACCCCTGCTATACACACACCCCTGCTCTACACACACCCCTGCTATACACACACCCCTGCTCTACACACACCCCTGCTATACACACACCCCTGCTCTACACACACCCCTGCTCTACACACACCCCTGCTATACACACACCCCTGCTATACACACACCCCTGCTATACACACACCCCTGCTCTACACACACCCCTGCTCTACACACACCTCTGCTCTACACACACCCCCGCTATACACACACCCCTGCTCTACACCCCTGCTCTACACCCCTGCTATACACACACCCCTGCTCTACACACACCCCTGCTCTACACACACCCCTGCTATACACACACCCCTGTTCTACACCCCTGCTCTACACACACCCCTGCTCTACACCCCTGCTCTACACACACCCCTGCTCTACACCCCTGCTCTACACACATCCCTGCTCTACACACACCCCTGCTATACAACCCTGCTCTACACCCCTGCTATACACACACCCCTGCTCTACACACACCCCTGCTCTAAACCCCTGCTCTACACACACCCCTGCTCTACACACACCCCTGCTCTAAACCCCTGCTCTAAACCCCTGCTCTACACCCCTGCTCTACACCCCTGCTCTACACAAATCCCTGCTCTACACCCCTGCTCTACACACACCCCTGCTCTACACACACCCCTGCTATACACACACCCCTGCTCTACACCCCTGCTCTACACACACCCCTGCTATACACACACCCCTGCTCTACACCCCTGCTCTACACACACCCCTGCTCTACACCCCTGCTCTACACCCCTGCTCTACACCCCTGCTCTACACACACCCCTGCTCTACACACACCCCTGCTCTACACCCCTGCTCTACACCCCTGCTCTACACCTCTGCTCTACACACACCCCTGCTCTACACACACCCCTGCTCTACACACACCCCTGCTCTACACACACCTCTGCTCTACACACACAGCTGCTCTACACACACCCCTGCTCTACACACACCTCTGCTCTATACACACCCCTGCTCTACACACACCCCTGCTATACACACACCCCTGCTCTACACCCCTGCTCTACACCCCTGCTCTACACCCCTGCTCTACACCCCTGCTATACACACACCCCTGTTCTACACCCCTGCTCTACACACACCCCTGCTCTACACACACCCCTGCTCTACACACACCCCTGCTCTACACCCCTGCTCTACACCCCCACTCTACACCCCTGCTCTACACCCCTGCTATACACACACCCCTGTTCTACAACCCTGCTCTACACACACCCCTGCTCTACACACACCCCTGCTCTACACCCCTGCTCTACACCCCTGCTCTACACCCCTGCTCTACACCCCTGCTATACACACACCCCTGTTCTACACCCCTGCTATACACACACCCCTGCTCTACACGCACCCCTGCTCTACACCTCTGCTCTACACACACCCCTGCTCTACACACACCCCTGCTATACACACATCCCTGCTCTACACCCCTGCTCTACACCCCTGCTCTACACCCCTGCTATACACACACCCCTGCTCTACACACACCCCTGCTCTACACACACCCCTGCTATACACACACCCCTGTTCTACACCCCTGCTCTACACACACCCCTGCTCTACACCCCTGCTCTACACACACCCCTGCTCTACACCCCTGCTCTACACACATCCCTGCTCTACACACACCCCTGCTATACAACCCTGCTCTACACCCCTGCTATACACACACCCCTGCTCTACACACACCCCTGCTCTAAACCCCTGCTCTACACACACCCCTGCTCTAAACCCCTGCTCTACACACCTGCTCTACACCCCTGCTCTACACCCCTGCTCTACACACACCCCTGCTCTACACACACCCCTGCTCTACACCCCTGCTCTACACCCCTGCTCTACACCTCTGCTCTACACACACCCCTGCTCTACACACACCCCTGCTCTACACACACCCCTGCTCTACACACACCTCTGCTCTACACACACCGCTGCTCTACACACACCCCTGCTACACACACACCCCTGCTCTACACCCCTGCTCTACACCCCTGCTCTACACCCCTGCTCTACACCCCTGCTCTACACCCCTGCTATACACACACCCCTGTTCTACACCCCTGCTCTACACACACCCCTGCTCTACACACACCCCTGCTCTACACACACCCCTGCTCTACACCCCTGCTCTACACCCCTGCTCTACACCCCTGCTCTACACACACCCCTGCTCTACACACACCCCTGCTCTACACACACCCCTGCTCTACACCCCTGCTCTACACCCCTGCTCTACACCCCTGCTCTACACACACCCCTGCTCTACACACATCCCTGCTCACACACATCCCTGCTCTACACCCCTGCTCTACACCCCTGCTCTACACCCCTGCTCTACACACACCCCTGCTCTACACACACCCCTGCTCTACACACACCCCTGCTCTACACACACCCCTGCTCTACACCCCTGCTCTACACCCCTGCTAAACACACACCCCTGCTCTACACACACCCCTGCTCTACACCCCTGCTCTACACACATTCCTGCTCTACACCCCTGCTCTACACCCCTGCTCTACACCCCTGCTCTACACCCCTGCTCTACACACATTCCTGCTCTACACCCCTGCTCTACACCCCTGCTCTACACCCCTGCTCTACACACACCCCTGCTCTACACCCCTGCTCTACACACATTCCTGCTCTACACCCCTGCTCTACACCCATTCCTGCTCTACACCCCTGCTCTACACCCCTGCTCTACATACATTCCTGCTCTACACCCCTGCTCTACACACATTCCTGCTCTACACCCCTGCTCTACACCCCTGCTCTACACATGCCTTCCCACAAGGGAAGCGATAATGATAAACAAAGGAATCAAGCACACTGACTTGCTCTGTGACTGGAGGTGATGGGAGGTGAGTGTGTGAGAGAGGGAGAAATGATAGACAGTGTATTCCACTTAGCTAAAGGCATCACTAATAGAATAGTAAACCACAAAAAAAACTGGTTGATATTCAGTAACAGAATGCAGTGGATCAGAGTATTACAGTAACAGAGTGCAGTGTATCAGAGTATTACAGTAACAGAGTGCAGTGCATTAGAGTATTACAGTAACACAGTGCAGTGGATCAGAGTATTACAGTAGCAGAGTGCAGTGGATCAGATTATTACAGTAACAGAGTGCAGTGGATCAGAGTATTACAGTAACAGAGTGCAGTGCATTAGAGTATTACAGTAACAGAGTGCAGGGTATCAGAGTATTACAGTAACAGAGTGCAGTGTATCAGAGTATTACAGAAACAGAGTGCAGTGGATCAGAGTATTACAGTAACATAGTGCAGTGTATCAGAGTATTACAGAAACAGAGTGCAGTGTATCAGAGTATTACAGAAACAGAGTGCAGTGCATTAGAGTATTACAGTAACAGAGTGCAGTGTATCAGAGTATTACAGAAACAGAGTGCAGTGATTTAGAGTAATACAGTAACAGAGTGCAGTGTATCAGAGTATTACAGAAACAGAGTGCAGTGCATTAGAGTATTACAGTAACAGAGTGCAGTGTATCAGAGTATTACAGAAACAGAGTGCAGTGCATTAGAGTATTACAGAAACAGAGTGCAGTGCATTAGAGTATTACAGTAACAGAGTGCAGTGTATCAGAGTATTACAGAAACAGAGTACAGTGCATTAGAGTATTACAGAAACAGAGTGCAGTGCATTAGAGTATTACAGTAACAGAGTGCAGTGTATCAGAGTATTACAGAAACAGAGTGCAGTGCATTAGAGTATTACAGAAACAGAGTGCAGTGCATTAGAGTATTACAGAAACAGAGTGCAGTGTATCAGAGTATTACAGAAACAGAGTGCAGTGCATTAGAGTATTACAGAAACAGAGTGCAGTGTATCAGAGTATTACAGAAACAGAGTGCAGTTCATTAGAGTATTACAGTAACAGAGTGCAGTGTATCAGAGTATTACAGAAACAGAGTGCAGTGCATTAGAGTATTACAGAAACAGAGTGCAGTGTATCAGTATTACAGTAACAGAGTGCAGTGCATTAGAGTATTACAGAAACAGAGTGCAGTGTATCAGAGTATTACAGAAACAGAGTGCAGTGTATCAGAGTATTACAGAAACAGAGTGTAAGATCGAATCGTACTACACCGGCGCTTGTCGGAAGTGGCAGGGGTTGCAAACTACAGACTACAAAGAGAAGCACAGCTGAGAGCTGCCCAGTGACACAAACCTACCAGACGAGCTAAATACCTTCTATGCTCGCGTCGAGACAAGTAACTCTGAAACACGCACAAGAGCATCAGCTGTTCCAGATGACTGTGTGATCACGCTCTCCGCAGCCAATGTGAGTAAGACCTTCAAACAGGTCAACATTCACAAGGCCGCAGGGCCAGACGGATTACCAGGACGTGTACTCCGAGCATGCGCTGACCAACTGGCAAGTGTCTTCACTGACATTTTCATCCTCTCCCTGTCTGAGTCTTTAATGTTTCATGTTTCAAGCAGACCACCATAGTCCCTGTGCCCAAGAACACTAAGGTAACCTGCCTAAATGACTACCGACCAGTAGCACTCACGTCTGTAGCCATGAAATGCTTTGAAAGGCTGGTCATGGCTCACATCAACACCATTATCCCAGTAATCCTAGACCTACTCCAGTTTGGATAACAACCAACAGATCCACAGATGATGCAATTTCTATTGCACTCCACACTGCCCTTTCACACCTGGATTGAGGGAACACATATGTGAGAATGCTATTCATTGACTACAGCTCAGCGTTCAACACCATAGTGCCCTCAATGCTCATCACTAAGCTAAGGACCCTGGGACTAAACACCTCCCTCTGCAAATGGATCCTGGAGTACCTGACAGGCTGGTGGTAAGGGTAGGTAACAACACTTTCACCACGCTGATCCTCAACACGGGGGCCAGTCAGCCCCCTCCTGTACTCCCTGTTCACTCATGACTGCACGGCCAGGCACGACTCCAAGACCATCATT
This sequence comes from Salvelinus fontinalis, assembly GCF_029448725.1. Classification (NCBI taxonomy): domain Eukaryota; kingdom Metazoa; phylum Chordata; class Actinopteri; order Salmoniformes; family Salmonidae; genus Salvelinus; species Salvelinus fontinalis. The sequence continues at coordinate 30,438,899 of NC_074693.1, read as the reverse complement.
AAGTTTGCAGATGACACAACAGTGGTAGGCTTGATCACCGACAACGATGAGACAGCCTATAGGGAGGAGGTCAGAGACATGACCGTGTGGTGCCAGGACAACAACCTCTCCCTCAACGTGATCAAGACAAAGGAGATGATTGTGGACTACAGGAAAAGGAGGACCAAGCACGCCCCCATTCTCATAGACGGGGCTGCAGTGGAGCAGGATGAGAGCTTCAAGTTCCTTGGTGTCCACTTCACCAACAAACTAACATGGTCCAAGCACAGCAATACAGTCATGAAGAGGGCTCGACCAAACCTATTCCCCCTCAGGAGACTGAAATTTTTTGGCTTGGGACCTCAGATCCTCAAAAGGTTTTACAGCTGCACCATTGAGAGCATCCGACGGGTTGCATCAATGCCTGGTATGGCAACACCTCGGCCTCCGACCGCAAGGGACTACAGAGGGTAGTGCCTATAGCCCAGTACATCACCGGGGCCAAGCTTCCTGCCATCCAGGAGCTCTTTACCAGGCGGTGAGAGAGGAAGGTCCTAAAAATTGTCAAAGACTCCAGCCACCTTAGTCATAGACTGTTCTCTCCGCTACCGTATGGCAAGTGGTACCGGAGTGCCAAGTCTAGGTCCAAGAGGATCCTAAATAGCTTCTACCCCCAAGCCATTAGACTCCTAAACAGCTAATCAAATGGCTACCCAGACTATTTGCATTGCCCCCCTCCCCCCCGGAACGCTGCTGCTACTCTCTGTTATTGTCTATGCATATTCACTTTATTATCTCTACCTACATGTACATATTACCTCAATCACCTCGACACCAGTGCCCCCGCACATTGATTCTGTACTGGTACCCCCTGTATATAGCCCCGCTATTGTTATTTTACTGCTGCTATTTAATCATTTGTTATTCTTATCTCTTACTTTTTGGGGGGTATTTTCTTAAAACTGCATTGTTGGTTAACCTAAGGGCTTGTAAGTAAGCATTTCACTGTAAGGTCTACACCTGTTGTATTCAGCGCATGTGACAAATAACATTTGATTTTGATTTGATTTGAATTATCTTTTTGTTTTCTCATGATTTGATTTGGTCTAATTGTATTGCTGTTCTGGGGCCTTCTCTCTCTGCTCTGGTCTTTCAGGGCTTAATTAGCTGTTTTTAAACAGGGTAGTGAAGGAGCTTTGCTAAACATCAGTAATTGCTGTATTTATCTCCTATCAGACTACAGCAGGCAGAGGCAGCCAGAGCCAACACGTCATCACAGACAACACTTCAGGTTCAGACCAGTCCGCCGAGTGACATTTTGTAAACACCAGCATGACAACACAGGCGGTAAAATATTCATTAGCATAGTGGTTATTTTAAGACAACATTAATTGTTTCCTTTGGTTCTGCTTTTTAATGTTCTTAAAGGTCCAATGCAGAGCCATTTTTATCTCAAATTCAAATCATTTCTGGGTAACAATGAAGTACCTTACTGTGATTGTTTTCAATCAAAATGGTTATAACGAAACAAAAATAGCTTCTAAGCAAAGAGCAATTTCTCAAGTAAGAATTTAGCTAGGACTGTCTGTGAGTGGTCTGAGTGGGGAGGAGAAACAAGAAAATGATCTGTTAAAATCAAAATCAAACTTTATTTGTCACATGCGCTGAATACAACAAGTGTAGACCTTACTGTGAAATGCTTACTTTACAAGCCCTTAACCAACAGTGCAGTTCAAGAAGAGTTAAGAAAATATTTACCAAATAGATGTAAGTCAACAATAATAATAAAAAGTAGCACAATAACAATAACAATAACGAGGCTATATACAGGGGTTACTGGTTAGTTGAGATCATTTGTACATGTAGGTGGGGGGTGAAGTGAAAATCCATAGATAATAAACAGCGCGCAGCAACAGTGTACAAAAGGAAGGGGTGGGGGGTGGGGGGGGCAATGTAAATAGTCAGGTGCCGATTTTATTCATTCTTCAGCAATCTTACGGCTTGGGGGTAGAAGCTGTTAAGGAGCCTTTTGGTCCTAGACTTGGCGCTATGGTACAGCTCGCAGTGCAGTAGCAGAGATAACAGTCTAACTTGGGTGAATGGAGTCTCTGACAATTTTATGGGCTTTCCTCTGACACCGCATATTATATACGTCCTGGATGGCAGGAAGCTTGGCCCCAGTGATGTACTGGGCCATACGCACTACCCTCTGTAGCGCCTTACGGTCAGATGCTGAGCAGTTGCCAAACCAGGCGGTGATGCAACCGGTCAGGATGCTCTCAATGGTGCAGCTGTAGAACCTTTTGAGGATCTGAGGAACCATGACAAATCCTTTCAGTCTCCTGAGGGGGAATAGGCTTTGTCGTGTCCTCTTCACGACTGTCTTGTTATGTTTGGACCATGATAGTTAGTTGGTGATGTGGATTCCAAGGAACTTGAAACTCTCGACCCGCTCCACTACAGCCCTGTCAATGTTAATGGGGGCATGTTCGGCCCGCATTTTCCTGTAGTCAACGATCAGCTCTTTTGTCTTGCTCACATTGAGGGAGAGGTTGTTGTCCTGGCACCACACTGCCAGTTCCCTGACCTCCTCCCTTTAGGCCGTCTCATCGTTATCGGTGATCAGGCCTACCGCTGTTGTGTCGTCAGCAAACTTAATGATGGTGTTGGAGTCGTGTTTGGCCATGCAGTCATGGGTCAACAGGGAGTACAGGAGGGGACTAAATACACACCCCTGAGGGGCCCCAGTGTTAAGGATCAGTGTGGCAAACATGTTGTTGCCTACCCTTACCACCTGGGGGCGGCCCGTCAGGAAGTCCAGGATCCAGTTACAGAGGAAGGTGTTTAGTCCTTAGTGATGAGCTTCGAGGGCACTATGGTGTTGAACACTGAGCTGTAGTCAATGAACAGCATTCTCACATAGGTGCTCCTTTTGTCCAGGTGGGAAAGGGCAGTGTGGAGTGCAATTGAGAATCTGTGGATCTGTTGGGGCGGTATGCGGATCGGAGTGAGTCTAGGATTTCCGGGAGGATGCTGTTGATGTGAGCCATGACCAGCCTTTCAAAGCACTTCATGGCTACTGACGTGAGCGCTACGGGGCGGTAATCATTTAGGCAGGTTACCTTCGCCTCCTTGGGCACAGGGACTATAGTGGTCTGCTTGAAACATGTAGGTATTACAGACTCAGTCAGGGAGAGGTTGAAAATGTCAGTGAAGACACTTGACAGTTGGTCCGTGCATACTTTGAGTACACGTCCTGGTAATCCGTCTGGCCCAGCGCCTTTGTGAATGTTGACCTGTTTAAAGGTTTTGTTCACATCGGCTACTGAGAGCGTTATCACACAGTCATCCAGAACAGCTGGTGCTCTCAAATCAAACTTTATAGGTCACATACACATGGTTAGTAGATGTTATTAATGCGAGTGTATCGAAATGCTTGTGCATCTAGTTCAGTGCAGTAATATCTAACAAGTAATCTAACAAATTCACAATGACTACCTTATACACACATATGTAAATGGATGAATGAGAATATGTACATATAAATACAGTTGAAGTCGGAAGTTTACATTCACTTAGGTTGACCTCTACCGAGCACCTGCCCCGGGTCCAGGAGCACCCCCCACCCCCCCCACACTGATTAGCATCGCTAGCATAGCGTCACAATTAAATAGTAGCATCTAAATATCATTAAATCACAAGTCCAAGACACCTAATGAAAGATACAGATCCTGTGAATAAAGCCACCATTTCAGATTTTTATAATGTTTTACAGGGAAGACACAATATGTAAATCTATTAGCTAAACACGTTAGCAAAAGACACAATTTTTTTACTCCAACAGTTGTTTCCTGCGTCACTAGCTATCACTAATTCGACTAAATAAAAATATATATAGCCACTAACCAAGAAACAACTTCATAAGATGACAGTCTGATAACATATTTATGGTATAGCACAGTTTTTTTTGTTGAAAAATGTGCATTTTTCAGGTATAAATCACAGTTCTACATTGCAGCTGCAATCTGAAATAGTGCCGACGCAGCCAGAACAATTACAGAGACCAACGTCATATAACTAAATACTTGTCTTAAAACATTTCAGAAAAAATACACAGCATACAGATATTGAAAGCCCAACATCTGGTGAATCCAAACAATATTTCAGATTTATTAAATGTTTTATAGCGAAAACAAAATGTAGCGCTAAATTAGCATAGCCACGCCAGCCAGAACCAGCTGGGCGCCCCCAACCAGTTCACATGCACGACAGATATATGAAATAACATCGTAAATTGGGTCTTACTATTGCTGATCTTTCATCAGAATGTTGATCAAGGTGTCCTTAGTCCTGATGAGTCGTTCAATCCATTCATAATGGCAACTTTCCCTCTTCATTTAGCATAGGTACTGGTCGACTGGCACGGTTCTGTCCAAAGTAAAAAAACTCACAGAACGGAACACGGCAAAACTCCCGAAAAAATTCAAATAATCTGATTAAACTATATTGAAAAAAGATACATTAAGATGATACGGTCACATGTATCAAACAAACTTTGAGACGGAGATAGTTTTCATCCGTAACGGCAGCAAAACAAAAGACAATCGCACCTCCAAAACGCGCGATTCAGAGAACCGGAAGTTGTCGGTCACGCCAAAGAAATAGGTCTTATTTCACGTCAGTACAAGATAAACAAAAAAATTCTCCTCTGACGTCCTCTTGACACCCAGAGGAAGACGAATGAAGTGTGTTTCGGGTCATAGGTGGCGTGACCATATATAGGCAGAGCGTTGAAGCGAGCATACACATCTTGCATTCTTCTTCTTGGTCAGGGAAAGTGCTGTCAAATGACTTATGTTTCACTCAGAGACAAAATTGAAACGGTTTTAGAAACTATAGATTGTTTTCTATCCAATGGTATTAATTATATGCATATAGTAAGAGCAATAATTGAATAAGAGGCAGTTTAATCTGTAGAGGAAATTATGCTAATGCGAAAACAGCACCCCCTGTATTCTCAAGAAGTTTTAAACAGCTTGGAAAATTCCAGAAAATGATGTCATGGCTTTAGAAGCTTCTGATAGGCTAATTGATATCATTTCAGTAAATTGGAGGTGTACCTGTGGATGTATTTCAAGACCTACCTTCAAACTCAGTGCCTCTTTGCTTGACATCATGGGAAAATCAAAAGAAATCAGCCAAGACCTCCGAAAAACAATTGTAGACCTCTACAAGTCTGGTTCATCCTTGGGAGCAATTTCCAAACGCCTGAAGGTACCACGTTCATCTGTACAAACAATAGTACACAAGTATAAACACGATGGGACCACGCAGCCGGCATACCGCTCAGGAAAGAGACGCGTTCTGTCTCCTAGAGATGAATGTACTTTGGTGTGAAAAGTGCAAATCAATCCCAGAACAACAGCAAAGGACCTTGTGAAGATGCTGGAGGAAGCAGGTACAAAAGTATCTATATCCACAGTAAAGCGAGTCCTATATCGACATAACCTGAAAGGCCGCTCAGCAAAGAAGAAGCCACTGCTCCAAAACCGCCATGAAAAAAGCCAGACTACGGTTTGCATCTGCACCTGTGGACAAAGATCGTACTTTTTGGAGAAATGTCCTCTGGTCTGATGGAACAAAAATAGAACTGTTTGGCCATAATGACCATCGTTATGTTTGGAGGAAAAAGGGTGTGTCACGATCGTCGTAATGATTGGACCTAAGTGCAGCGTGCGTAGAGTTCTACATATTTTAATAAACTGAAACTCACCAAACAAAACAATATAGCACAAACGAAACGTGAAGCTACTGGTGTGCACACAGGCAACTAACTGTAGACATGATCCCACGAAACACAAAGGGGAAATGGCTGCCTAAATATGATCCCCAATCAGAGACAACGATAAACAGCTGTCTCTGATTGGAAACCATACCAGGCCAACATAAACCATTAAACACCTAGATGACCCACCCTAGTCACTATCACGCCCCAACCAACAGAGAATAAACAGCTCTCTATGGTCAGGGCGTGACGGGGAGGTTTGCAAGCCAAAGAACACCATCCCAACCGTGAAGTACGTGGTGGCAGCATCATGTTGTGGGGGTGCTTTGCTGCAGGAGGGACTGGTGCACTTCACAAAATAGATGGCATTATGAGGAAAGAAAATAATGTGGATATATTGAAGCAACATCTCAAGACATCAGTCTGGAAGTTAAAGGTTGGTCGCAAATGGGTCTTCCAAATGGACAATGACCCCAAGCATGCTTCCAGTTGGGGCAAAATGGCTTCAGGACAACAAAGTCAAGGTATTGGAGTAGCCATCACAAAGCCCTGACCTCAATCCATTAGGAAATTTGTGGGAAGAACTGAAAAAGCGTGTGCGAGGCAGGAGGCCTGCAAACATGACTCTGTTACACTTGCTCTGTCATGAGGAATGGGCCAAAATTCACCCAACTTATTGTGGGAAGCTTGTGGAAGGCTACCCGAAACTAGTATTTGGTAACATTGCATTGAAATTGTTTAACTTGAATCAAACTCAAGTTAAACAATTTAAAGGCAATGCTACCAAATACTAATTGAGTGTATGTAAACTTCTGACCCACTGGGAATGAGATGAAAGAAATAAAAGCTGAAATAATATTCTGACATTTCACATTCTTAAAATTAAGTAGGGATCCTAACTGACCTAAGACAGGGAATTTTTACTAGGATGAAATGTCAGTTATTGTGAAAAACTAAGTTTAACCTGTTGGGGATGGGGGCGCTGTTTAGACTACTTATGCTAATGTGGCTAATTTTTTAAACGGCTTCCCACAAAATCCTTGATCGTACAATATGCATATTATTATTATTATTGGATAGAAAACAGTCTATAGTTTCTATAGGAGTTGAAATTTTGTCTCTAAGTGGAACAGAGCCCATTCTACAGCAATTTCCCTGACATGGAGTCAGATTTGAGAAATGTTGGCCACTCTTCTGAAGTCATTTAAAAGGGCACTGTCGTTGCTATGACTATACGGACACTTCTTACGTCTTCCCCTGGATGCCTTTACGTGATGACGATTCCAACGGGGTCGATTGCACGTTCACAGGCCCTACAAATGAAAAAACCCTGAAGCTAGTCATTCTTTGGGAGCTGCGTCATGAGCAAAGTGGACACCGGCGCGCACCTGTTCCAAGCGTTAGTTTAGCCTGTTATATTTCTCCGGTCATCTTTTCACTCGTTATAGGAGTTAAAAACATCATAAGGTAGTTAATTTAAAGCGTTTTATAGCAATTTATATCCGTTTAGTGCGATTTTGGGACATTTATTTTTGCAACGATGTGAAAAGTTGGGCACGCTTTTCAGTTCATCCCGAACGCAGTTGACTTTTCCACATGGCAAGAGGACAGCTTTCCACCAAAAGACGATTTCTCCCAAGAAAGGATCCTTTGCCCAAGATACTGATGGAAGAACAGCTCAAGGTAGGACATTTTTATTATGATAAATCGTGTTTCTGTCGAAACATTTTAGTGGCTTAGGACGCCATGTTTTTTGACGTAGCTTCGCTTGGCGCAAACTGTATTGAAAAGTAAGGATAAATTAAAAAATGTAATAACGCAATTGTATTAAGAATTAAATTGTCTATCAATCCCTGTCCACCCTATATTTTTTAGTCACGTTTATGAGTATTTATGTATAAGAGTAGATCACTGTCTAAGTGGCGCAAGGACATTTTCTGACCAGCTGAGCTAAATTTCACATTGTCTAACCATGATTTTGGTGGCTAAATATAAACATTTTCGATCAAACTCTATATGGATTGTGTAATATGATGTTACAGGAGTGTCATCTGAAGAATTCTGAGAAGGTTAGTGAAAAAATTAATATATTTTTGGCGATGTTGACGTTATCGCCCACTTTGGCTAGAATCAATGCTGGGCTGCTATGTGCTATGTGCTATGCTAATATAACGATTTATTGTGTTTTCGCTGTAAGACACTTAGAAAATCTGAAATATTGTCTGTATTCACAGGATCTGTGTCTTTCGATTCGTGTATGCTGTGTATTTTTACGAAATGTTTGATGATTAGTAGTTAGGTAAACACGTTGCTCATTGTAATTATTCTAGTCCATTTGTGATGGTGGGTGCAATTGTAAACTATGCCATATACCTGAAATATGCACTTTTTTCTAACAAAACCTATCCCATACCATAAATATGTTATCAGACTGTCATCTAATGAGTTTTTTTGTTGGTTAGGGGCTATAAATATCTTAGTTTAGCCGAATTGGTGATGGCTACTGGTGTTGGTGGACAAATAAAAGATGGTGGATTATGCTAATGTGTTTTTAGGTAATAGATGTACATCTTTACATATTGTGTCTTCCCTGTAAAACATTTTAAAAATCGGAAATGTTGACTGGATTCACAAGATCTGTGTCTTTCATTAGCTGTATTGGACTTTAATGTGTGAAAGTTAAATATTTAAAAAAAATATTTTTTTTGAATTTCGCGGCACTGGTTTTTCAGTGGGGGGGGGGGGGGGTGCCGCTAGCGCCACGCTGATCCTAGACAGGTTAAATGTATTTGGCTAAGGTGTATGTAAACTTCCAACTTCAACTGTATATGGATGAGCGATGGCCGTGTGGCATAGGCAAGATGCAGTAGATGGTATAGAATACATTATATACATATGAGATGAGTAATGTAGCATATGTAGACATTTTTGTAGTGTCGTTACTTCAGTGACTAGTGACACCTTTATTAAATCCATTTATTAAATGTATTAAAGTGCATGCCTTAGTGTTGCTTGCCTCGAAGTGAGCAGAAAAGGCATTTAGCTCGTATGGTAGGCTTGTGTTACTGGGCAGCTCGTGTCTGGGTTTCCCTTTGTAGTCTGTAATAGTTTTCAAGTCCTGCCACATCCGAAGAGCGTCAGAGCCGGTGCAGTAGGATTCAATCTTAATCCTGTATTGACGCTTTGCTTGTTTGATGGTTCGTTTGAGGGCATAGCGGGATTTCTTATAAGTGTCCGGATTAGTATCCCGCTCCTTGAAAGCGGCAGCTCTAGCCTTTAGCTCGATGCGGATGTTTCCTGTAATACATGGCTTCTGGTTGGGATATGTACGAACGGTCACTGTTAGGACGACGTCGTTGATGCACTTATTGATGAAGCCGATGACTGAGGTGGTGTTCTCCTCAATGCCATTGGATGAATCCCGGAACATATTCCAGTCTGTGCTAGCAAAACAGTCCTGGAGTGTAGCATCCGCGTAATCTGACCACTTCCGTATTGAGCGAGTCACTGGTACTTCCTGCTTTAGTTTTTGCTTGTAAGCAATATAATTATGGTCAGATTTGCCACATGGAGGGAGGAGGAGAGTTTTGTATGCATCTCTGTGTGTGGAGTAAAGGTGGTCTAGAATTTATTTTCCTCTGATTGCACATGTGACATGCTGGTAAAAATTTGGTAAAACTGATTTAAGTTTGCCTGCATTAAAGTCCCTGGCCACTAGGAGCGCCGCTTCTGGGTGAACATTTTCTTGTTTGCTTATGGCCTTATAGAGTTGGTTGAGAGCGGTCTTAGTGACAGTTTCATTCTGTGGTGGTAAATAGACAGCTACGAATAATATAGATGAGAACTCTCTTGGTAGATGGTGTGGTCTACAGCTTATCATAAGGTACTCTACCTCAGACGAGCAATACCTAGAGACTTCTTTAATATTAGACATCGCGCACCAGCTGTTATTGACAAATAGACATATACCCCCACTCCTCGTCTTCACCAGACGTATCTTCTCTGTTCTGCCGGTGCATGCAAAATTCCACCAGCTCTAAATTATCCGCATCGTCGTTCAACCACGTCTCGGTGAAACATAAGATATTACAGTTTTTAATGTCCCGTTGGTAGGATAGTCTTAATCTTAGGTCATCAATTTTATTTTCAATGATTGCATGTTAGCAAGAAGAACGGATGGCAGTGGGAGATACCTCGCTTGCCTACAGATTCTCAGAAGGCAGCCCGATCTGCGGCCTCTTTTCCTGCGTCTTTTCTTCAAGCGAATGACAGGGATCTGGGCCTGTTCCAGTGAAAGCAGTATATCCTTCTTGTTGGACTCATTAAAGGAAAAAGTTTATTCCACTCCGCAGTGAGTATTCGCTTTCTGATGTCCAGAAATTATTTTCAGTCATATGAGACGGTGGCAGCAATATTATGTACCAAATAAGTTTAAAAATAAGTTACACAAAACACGAAAAAGCTAACAAAATAGCACAATTGGTTGGAAGAATTTAAAACGTCAGCCATGTTCTTCGGCGCCATCTCTTATTGGCTGAGGTTTGGAATTCTCTTTCTTATGGGTCTATTAACTTCTTGCGACTATAGGGGGTGCTGTTTCAAATTAGCATAATTGTCTCTACAGATGAAACGGCTTCCTACTCAATTCTTGATCGTACAATATGCATATTATTGTTATTATTGGATAGAAAACACTATCTAGTTTCTATAGCCGTTTGAATTATGTCTCTGAGTGGAACAGAACTCTTTCTACAGCGAAATCCATGACAGGTTTTGCGAAGGTCTGAGAGCGAAGCTCTGATCTCAGTTCAGTTTAAAGGGGTGTGTATATCCTATGGAACGACACGAACTGCACCCGCCTTCCCCTGGATGTCAGTAACCAATGAGAAGTGGAATGGGCTTCCTACGTAGCTTTTAGAGGTTATAAAAGACCAAGGAGTGAGGTACGCCATCTTTTCGACGTTGAACTTTACGCAGAGAGAGACCCCGGGATGCCATTTTCGAACGCTCAGTAATGAACTTTAGATATATCAGTCTGTAATTTAATTTGATATAGGTGTTAGAAACATCATAACGAAGCTATTTGAAACCGAGTTATATCAGATTATGCGAGTATATTGCTATTTTTCGGAATTTCCTCAGTATTGCGTAATGAGGATTTGGACACGTTAGCTAATGTTAGCAATTGTTAGCTATAGTTAGCTGCTATATCAGAAGTTGAATGCAACGTTTTACAACCAAGCAACGATTATTTTGGACAAAAGTACCACTTGGCCAAGATTCCGATGGAAGCTCGTCGAAAAGTAAGAGCTATTTATGATGTTATTCCATTTTTATGTGGAAAAATGTAAACTCAATAACGGTAAATAGTGACGCCGTTATTGCGGCACTAGTCTGTCTGTAACGCACACTGTATGTCTAGTAACGTTAATTTTAAAAATCTAACTTAGCGGTTGCATTAATAACTAATGCATCTTTCATTTCATGGCCAACCTGTATTTTTTTAGTCAAGTTTATGAATAGTTTTCGATAAAAATAGTTGTATTATCATGATGCTGCCGGGCAGATTGCTTGAGTAGTTGGACAGTATTTCCATTGTGTAAGCACGATTTGTGCCGCTAAATATGCACATTTTCGATCAAACTCTATATGGATTGTGTAATATGATGTTACAGGAGTGTCATCGGAAGAATTCTGAGAAGGTTAGTGAAAAAATTTATATATTTTGGCAATGTTGACGTTATCGCTCTCTTTGGCTAGAATCTATGCTCTGGTAATGTTTGAACATGTGGTATGCTAATATAACGATTTATTGTGTTTTCGCTGTAAGACACTTAGAAAATCTGAAATATTGTCTGTATTCACAGGATCTGTGTCTTTCGATTAGTGTATGCTGTGTATTTTTACGAAATGTTTTATGATTAGTAATTAGGTAATACACGTTGCTCTGTGTATTTATTCTAGTCGGGTTGTGATGGTGGGTGCAATTGTAAACTATGATTTATACCTGAAATATGCACATTTTTCTAACAAAACCTATCCTATACCATAAATATGTTATCAGACTGTCTTCTGATGAGTTTTTTTCTTGGTTAGTGGCTATCAATATCTTAGTTTAGCCGAATTGGTGATAGCACCTGATGCAGTAAGAAACTGATGGAGTTAGAAAAGTGGTGTCTTTTGCTAACGTGGTTAGCTAATAGATTTACATATTTTGTCTTCCCTGTAAAACATTTTAAAAATCTGAAATGGTGGCTTTATTCACAGGATCTGTATCTTTCATTAGGTGTCTTGGACTTGTGATTTAATGATATTTAGTTGCTACTATTTAATTGTGACGCTATGCTAGCGATGCTAATCAGTGTGGGGGGGGGGGGGGGGGGGGGGGGGGTGCTCCCGGATCCGGGGTAGAGGCTCGTTAGAGGTTAACCTATTTACCGCATGGTGATTTCACCATGGGAGGCCATCCCACCAAAACAGGCTGAAATTCAGGCGGTCTTTTACAACAGCTTTTACAATAAAAGGGCATTATCATAATTTTCACAATTTCACAGTATTATTATTTTGTTTAAATTCAACTTTATTTAACCAGGTAGGCCAGTTGAGAACAAGTTCTCATTTACAACTGTGACCTGTTCAGTCAATAGTGTGGAAATATATATAAAACACAGGGAAATCAAATTTTTCACTGCACTAGACCTTTGACTTTTTTTCACAACCAAACAACAGTACATTTTGCATGCTGCTTAGCTAAGACTCCTGAGCATAATCTGGAATGTAGTTTACAGCTCCCTCTCTATGTACACCTTAAAGAGCCATCCTCCATTTCAAAAACAACAAAACGCTAGCCCCGCAAATTTGTTTGCTATAAAGGTGAGTGAGATGAGGTGAGAAGTTGGAGTTGAACTTGATGAGTCACAGCTTGAACGGCCCAGAGCCAGACACCATAGGTCAACACCCCAGCCCAAAGTCACCTGACATGGGTTAGAGAGGGATGCACTGCCAGGGCTGGCTCCATAGAACAGTGGATGAGAGACAAGGGAAGAGAAGACAAGAGGGAGAGAGGAGGAGGTTGAGATCAGGAAGTAATGGGGTAGAGGGCAAAGAGAGTGGGGAGGCGAGAGAGAGAGTGAAGGGAGAGGTTGGAAAAGGGCTACAATAGCAGATCATCAACAACAACAACATCAGGGAGTCGGGCAAGACAAGGACAGCCCACCACACGCACGCACACACATACACACACACACACAGCGGATTGGAGCCAGAGAAGTAGGATTTCCCAGGTTGATGGAATCCTCCCAGAAATCTCCCAGAGTTACAAGGGATGGGAGGAAGTCAGTGAGAGGACGGATCACAGAGGGAGTCTGGGTAATGCCAAGGACTCAAACTAACTTTTCTGCTGCTCAGCAAATACTGTACGGAAGGTGAATTAATCTATTTACATAGTACTGCTGTATCCATCCATCCATCTAATCTAATCTAAAACAATCTAAACTAACTCTCCCTGTTGCATATATCCCTGCCCTGTCAGTAGATCTACAGCTATAGTGGTGCTGTTCTGGGAGAACACAGACTGTAGTGCTGTTCTGGGTGAACACAGGCTGTCGTGCTGTTCTGGGTGAACACAGGCTGTAGTGCTGTTCTGGGTGAACACAGGCTGTAGTGCTGTTCTGAGTGAACACAGGCTGTCGTGCTGTTCTGAGTGAACACAGGCTGTAGTGCTGTTCTGGGTGAACACAGGTTGTAGTGCTGTTCTGGGTGAACACAGACTGTAGTGCTGTTCTGAATCAACCCAAACAGATACAGTTATTACTGAATCAACGCAAACAGATACAGTTATTACTGAATCAACCCAAACAGACACAGTTATTACTGAATCAACGCAAACAGATACAGTTATTACTGAATCAACCCAAACAGACAGTTATTACTGAATCAACCCAAACAGACACAGTTATTACTGAATCAACCCAAACAGATACAGTTATTACTGAATCAACCCAAACACATACAGTTATTACTGAATCAACCCAAACAGATACAGTCATTACTGAATCAACCCAAACACATACAGCTATTACTGAATCAACCCAAACAGATACAGCTTTTACTGAATCAACCCAAACAGATACAGTTATTACTGAATCAACCCAAACAGATACAGCTATTACTGAATCAACCCTTAACAGACACAGTTATTACTGAATCAACCCAAACAGACGCAGCTATTACTGAATCAACACAAACAGATACAGCTTTTACTGAATCAACCCAAACAGATACAGTTATTACTGAATCAACACAAACATATACAGCTTTTACTGAATCAACCCAAACAGATACAGTTATTACTGAATCAACCCAAACAGATACAGCTATTACTGAATCAACACAAACAGATACAGTTATTACTGAATCAACCCAAACAGACACAGTTATTACTGAATCAACGCAAACAGATACAGTTATTACTGAATCAACCCAAACAGACATAGCTATTACTGCATCAACCCAAACAGATACAGTTATTACTGAATCAACCAAAACAGATACAGTTATTACTGAATCAACCCAAACAGACACATTATTACTGAATCAACCCAAACAGATACAGTTATTACTGAATCAACCTCTATCAAAACCCTGATAGAGACAGCTATTAAAACTGTTAGGCTACGTAAGCCAGCCTCTACGACAGACACAGCCGTTATCACTGAAAGCCTCTGACACGGGCAGCCTGAAACCAGCCTGAAACCACACTGAAGCCTGACTGAAACCAGCCTGAAACCAACTTGAAAAAAGCCTGGCGGCCTAAACACTGATAAATAAAATGTAGCTCAGTGTTTTAAAGAGAAAATATATTCCAAGAGTAGAAACATACATTAGTCTCTAATAGGGACACGATCCTCAATACTTTTCAATTTCATTAACAACACATTCCTCCAGACCCACACACACACTACAAAACTTTGTGTGTGTGTGTGTGTGTGTGTGTGTGTGTTCTGCGAGGTAGACCATTGTGTGTGTGTGTGTTCAGCAAGGTAGGTCATTGTGTGTGTGTTCAGCGAGGTAGATCATTGTGTGTGTGTGTGTGTGTGTGTGTGTGTGTGTGTGTGTGTGTGTGTGTGTGTGTGTGTGTGTGTGTGTGTTCAGCGAGGTAGGCCATTGTGTGTGTGTGTGTGTTTTCAGCAAAGTAGGCCATTGTGTGTGTGTGTGTGTTCAGCGAGGTAGGCCATTGTGTGTGTGTGTGTGTGTTCAGCAAGGTAGGCCATTGTGTGTGTGTTCAGCGAGGTAGGCCATTGTGTGTGTGTGTGTGTTCAGCGAGGTAGGCCATTGTGTGTGTGTGTGTGTGTGTGTTCAGCAAGGTAGGCCATTGTGTGTGTGTTCAGCGAGGTAGGCCATTGTGTGTGTCAAATCAAATTTTATTGGTCACGTACGCATGGTTAGCAGATGTTAATGCGAGTGTAGCGAAATGCTTGTGTGTGTGTGTGTTCAGCAAGGTAGGTCATTGTGTGTGTGTGTGTTCAGCGAGGTAGGTAATTCTGTATGTCTGTGTGTTCACTAAGAAATGCCAGTACATCACGCATCCTGACACAAAGACAAGGACGTCGCTGGAGAGGCTGTCGAAGACTGTCCTTGAGTCTCCCTGCGTGCATTCCTGAGGGGACCTGTACAATGCCAGCAAGGCTGGGAGAGAGAGAGAAACACACACCCACTGAGCCATCAGCAGCCAACAACAACCATCCCTCACGATTCTCGTTCTGCCGATTCACATAGCTGAATGAGAGTTATGACTGGTCCCTTGACACACACAGCCCCATACAAACATTAACACACAGACACGGACACACACATATAGGCACGTATGTCAGTGCACAAATACTGTGCATAAGTTCCACACAGATAAATACTACTCTCGTCCTTTTCTGCATCCTATGACTCGCACTGTGTCCTTTCCTCCCTGCCGGCTCGGCCCTCCTAGTCCGTGGCTGAGTGACTCATTGGGAGCTTACAGAACAGGGCTGCGGAGAGCTGAGCGAAAATGCTCGACCCCATCCCCTTCTCAGGACCATCTCTGGAAAGCTTCTCCCATATTCCTCACTTCCCTCATCAATTCATCCCTCTGACTTCAAAATGGCCTGAGTCACGCCCCTCCTCAAAAAAAACACTTGACTCATCTGACGTTAAAAACTATAGACCTTTATCTCTTCTTTTTTTTCTTTCCAAAACACTAAAGTAAAACTGCAAAAAATGTGGCAAAGAAATGGACCTGATGTCCTGAATACAATGCGCTATGTTCGGGGCAAATCCAATACAACACATCACTGAGTACCACTCTTCATATTTTCAAGTATGGTGGTGGCTGCATCATGCTATGCGTATGCTTATCATCGGCAACGACTAGGGAGTTTTTTTAGGATAAATATACACGGAATAAAGCTAAGCACAGGCAAAATCCTAGAGGAAAACCTGGTTCAGTCTGCACACACTGGGAGACACATTTTCAGCAGGACAATAACTTTAAACACAAGGCCAAATATACACTGGAGTTGCTTTACAAGACAACATTGAATGTTCCTGAGTGGCCAAGTTACAGTTTTGACTTAAATCGTCTTGAAAATGTATGGCAAGACTTGAAAATGGTTGTCTAGCAATGATCAACATCCCATTTGACAGAGCTTGAAGAATTTTTAAAAGAATAATGTGCAAATATTGTCCAATCCTGGTGTGCAAAGCTCGTAGAGACTTACCCAGGAAGACTCACAGCTGTCATG
>NC_074693.1:30382360-30412360 GCF_029448725.1 Salvelinus fontinalis | reverse complement strand
GGGTGTTCAACTCTGACCCTACGAGGTCTGGAGTACTGCTGCTTTTCTGTTCAAACCTGATAATTAATTGCACCCACCTGGTGTCCCAGGTCTAAATCACTTCCTGATTACAGGGGAACAATTCAATGAAAATGTGGACCTTGGAGCCAGTTCACTGCTTTTGATTGAATTGTTCCCCTGTAATCAGGAAGTGATTTAGACCTGGGACACCAGGAGGGCTAAAGTTCAAATACCTATTTAGGCCAGAGCCCTGTCTGATGTGTGGATATGTGGCTTTGTCCAAAAGAAGTGGGCAATAGGGGAATAGAATGGCATTTCAGGTTCACCCATTTAACTACACCCATGATTTGGAAAGGAAGGGATGACTTTAAAAGAGGGGCCTTACATTACAACCTCATCATATTTGGGAATATTAATAGTGAGATGTACAATGTCATTTTGTTCCCGATATTTGATTGATTTAATATATATTAGATATCTCAACTTTAGCTTTTAAGAGTCATTTATATCATTACCTGACATTACAGCTACTGCAGGGGAGAATGACACTAATACAGGATAACTACAGTGCAGAGTAATGTCAGTGAATCAGCAGTATTATCAGGATCTCCATCAGTGCAGAGTAATGTCAGTGAATCAGCAGTATTATTAGGATCCCTGTCAGTGCAGAGTAATGTCAGTGAATCAGCAGTATTATCAGGATCTCCATCAGTGCAGAGTAATGTCAGTGAATCAGCAGTATTATCAGGATCTCCATCAGTGCAGAGTAATGTCAGTGAATCAGCAGTATTATTAAGATCCCGTCAGTGCAGAGTAATGTCAGTGAATCAGCAGTATTATTAGGATCCCTGTCAGTGCAGAGTAATGTCAGTGAATCAGCAGTATTTTCAGGATCTCCATCAGTGCAGAGTAATGTCAGTGAATCAGCAGTATTATTAGGATCCCCGTCAGTGGTGCCAGTCACTATAGCTTAGTGTCTTCTCACTGACTTGGTGTCTTAGCGATGGGTTCTCCCCTGAGCGCTCTCGCTCTCTCTCTCGCTCTCTGTCTCTCTCTCTCCACTCATCCCTCTGTTCTCTCTGAGCCGTGGTGCGGCATTCCGATCGGAGCTGATGGATCTGTGCTGGTGCATGGCTTCCCGCTCCGGAATACCAAGCAGACGGGAGAGGAGAGCCATGTCAAAGAACAATATGGCATGTGGGACTGGGAGACATGTTTAGATCGATCAGCGACAGGGAGGAGGGAGAGGGAGGAGGGTGGGAGAGAGAGAACTGGACATCTGCAGTCTAAAAGAAGAGTGAATAAAACATCAGAGTCTCTATAGATTCCAGAGAGAGAGTGCATCATGTTCTCTCAGAAACAGGAACAAGGAAACAGGAACAAGGAAGCAGCTAGGGACCGTGGAGAATTAAGGGAGTTTATTGGACAACTGTCTGGAACTTTCTTCTATTCAATATCAGAGAATAAAGAATGATTAAGAATGATGGAAAATATGATTAAATATAACCATTTACGGTTAGAGAACACTACTGGTAAAATCCTTTCCCTGATAGAGGATCTCTATCTCACACCAGCTATTTATTCCAGACACTTTATCAATGAAATGGAAATGGACACTACATACAAAGCAGAGGAAGACTCATTATTAGAATTCTGATTCATCTAGACCAGGGAGGGGCAACTTTGATGGGGGTGGGGTCCACAAAAAAACAGAACTCATCATGAGGGGCAGCAGTGTCTCAACATTTGTTTTATTCTAACTCTCAACAGTAATTTGAGTCACCGACAGAGTTATTTGTTTTATTGGTTCTCGGGCCTACAAAACGCCAGTCGCCCATCCCTGATCTAGAGTCTAGACCATACACCTCTATTTCTATCTGGCTCTTGCCTTAATGCTACACACACACACACACACACACACACACACTTTCTGGTCATTGAGACCCTGACACAAACCACAACCCTCCTGAGGCCTTGAGGTCATCATCTCAGAGCTCCACGGCCCACACAACCAAGAGGAGACTTGCACCCTTTTCCCTATATAGTGCACTACTTTTAACCAGGGCTCTTGTCAAAGGTAGTGCACTATGTAGGGAATAGGGTGCATTTGGGATGCAGCCTCTACATTTAAGGACATACTGGGACTATACACTGAGTGTACAAACATTAGGAACACCTTCCTAATATTGAGTTGCACCCCCTTCTGCCTTCAGAATAGCCTCAATTAGTCGGGGCATGGACTCTACAAGGTGTGGAAAGCATTTCACAGGGGTGCTGGCCCATGTTGACTCCAATGCTTCCCACAGTCGTGTCAAGTTGGCTGGTACTGGATCGCTTCTCCGAATATCTTGTTCCACTCATCCCACAGACGCTCAATTGGATTGAGACCTTCTGACTGGGCAGGCCACTGCATTAAGCTGAACTCATATTCATAGAACCATTCCTGGACAATCCTAGCCTTTTTGGATTGGCCATTATCCTGCTGAAGTCATCAGTTCACAGATGGATACACTGCTGCCATGAAGGGATGCACCTGATTGGCAATGCTGTTCAGATATCCTGTGGCATTCAAACGTTGCTCCACTTTTATCAAGGGGCCCAATGTGTTCCATGAAACATACCCCACACCATCACACCACCAGCTGCAATGCTGACACGTAACATGATGGATGCAGGTACTCGTGGTTTCCTCTAAACCCTAGTCCTCCCATCAGCATCACACAGCAGGAACTGGGATTCATCAGACCTGGCAATGTTTTTCCAATTCTCCAGTGTCTAGTGTTTTCGTTCCTTAGCCCATTGCAACCACAGTTTCTTGGTTTTTGCTGAAATAATTGGAACTCTGTAAGGTCGTCGGCTGCCATGCCCCATTCGTGTAAAGGTCCGATGAGTCACGCTGCTATGAGGGATCAAGAGGAATGCATAATAGGGTTTTTATTTAACCCAAATGACGGCGTGCCGTGTAAAGGCATTGGGATGAAGACCAAACAAACACGTAACAAAAACACAGGGTTGAAACCCAAACAAAAGAGCGAGGAGCACCTCGAATAAATAACACACAAGACGAGACCCTAAATCTGCAAAATCCACAGTGGCACGAAAGCCAAAACACACAGCACAGGTACTCACACGCACCAACGGACATAGTAACAATAATCGACAGCCCAATGGAAACCAATGGGCACACTTATACAAGTACTAATCAGTGGGAACAGGGGACAGGTGTGCGTAATGAAAGTTCCGGAGGGATCCGTGACAAGTTGTGCATTATTTTATGGGTCTTTGGGCACCAACGTTGTACTGGACTGTCAGTTGACTAACTGTAGCCTGTCAGTTGACTAACTGTAGCCCGTCTGTTGCTCTGCACAATTTGTGTCAGTGTCCTTTGTCCCCTTTTATCAATGACCCGTTTTCTGCCCCTGGCCTGCCGTAGGCTGGATGTCCTTTGGGTGATGGACCATTCTTGATAGACATGGAAAAATGTTGACAGTGAAAAACCCAGCAGCGTTGCAGTTATTGACCCACTCAAACCGGTGCGCCTGGCGCCTACTACCAAACCCTGTTCAAAGGCATCGAAATATCTTATCTTGCCCATTCACCTTCTGAGTGGCACACATACCCAATCCATGTCTCAATTGTCACAAGGCTTAAAAATCCTTCTTTAACCTGTCTCCCTTCATCTACACTGATTTAAGTGGATTTTAACAAGTGACATCAATAAGGCATCATAGCTTTTACCTGGATTCACCTGGTCAGTCTATGTCATGGAAAGAGCAGGTGTTCATAATGTTTTGTACACTCAGCCATAAAGCCATACCTTCAGTAGTGTAGCCAAAGCTGAGTCGGAGTGTCCTGGTCAGGGGTAACAGCAGAACTGTACAGGGTGTTATGGAGGATGATGTGGTCAGGGATCAAAACGATACCGCCATACTATACCATAACACCAACCTCAGCTAGGATCTGTGGGACCAATATCTGGATGATCTGTTAAAAGAGATTTGGTAATCTCTTCCCCTTTACCTGCGATTTACAATCACAGTGCTGTGAGAAGATACTCATGACATTCAAGCTCATTAATGAGAGACAGAAAGAGGGAGATGGAGAGACAGAAATAAATAGACAGAAAGAGAGGGGAAGGGGAGTGAGAGGGAGAGGGGGGAGGGAGAAAGGGGAAGAAATTGGGGGGGTAGAAGAGAGAGAGAGGGGCAATGAGATGGAGAGAGAGGAGGGTAAGAAAAAGAGAGAGAGAGCGGGGCAGGGAGAGACTGAGGGGGTAGGAGAGAGAGAGAGAGGGCCAGGAATGGGAAAGAGAGGGGGGGTAGGAGAGAGAGAGGGGCAGGAAGGGGAAAGAGAGGGGGTTAGGAGAGAGAGAGGGGCAGGAAGGGGAAAAAGAGGGGGGTAGGAGAGAGAGAGAGGGGCAAGGAGGGGTAGAGAGGGAGGTAGGAAAGAGAGAGCGCAGTAATTAATGATAAGTATTAAAACAGATTAATTTAATTGTTTTAATTGTAATTTCAAGCAGGGAGAGGAGATTGCCCAATTATGTAAATGTAGGATATGCTACAGGAGGATGAAGACTAGGCATAATAATAAAGCCTTTACTTATAGCACATGGTAAACATTTATTATGAAACATAAACATAACTTCTCTCACAAACACACACCCACGCATGCACGCGCACACACACACACACACACACACACACACACACACACACACACACACACACACACACACACACACACACACACACACACACACACACACACACACACACACACACACACACACACACACACACACACACACACTCCAGGTCTAAAGTACAGTGGTTCCATTGGATTGTGGTATTCTGCTCCCCTGTGTGTCCTTTGTTCCCTCTGCAGTCGTTCCTGTGCTGTGCTGTGCTGTGCTGTGCTGTCCTGTGCTGTTCTGTGCTGTTCTGTGCTGTCCTGTGCTGTCCTGTGCTGTCCTGTGCTGTGCTGTGCTGTGCTGTCCTGTGCTGTTCTGTGCTGTCCTGTGCTGTGCTGTGCTGTGCTGTCCTGTCATTTGCTGTGCTGTCCTGTGCTGTGCTGTGCTGTGCTGTGCTGTCCTGTGCTGTCCTGTGCTGTCCTGTCATTTGCTGTGCTGTGCTGTGCTGTGCTGTCCTGTCCTGTCCTGTCCTGTGCTGTACTGTGCTGTGCTGTGCTGTCCTGTCATTTGCTGTGCTGTCCTGTGCTGTGCTGTGCTGTCCTGTGCTGTGCTGTGCTGTCCTGTGCTGTGCTGTCCTGTGCTGTGCTGTCATGTGCTGTGCTGTGCTGTGCTGTGCTGTGCTGTCATGTGCTGTGCTGTGCTGTCATGTGCTGTGCTGTGCTGTCCTGTGCTGTGCTGTGCTGTGCTGTGCTGTCCTGTGCTGTCCTGTGCTGTGCTGTGCTGTGCTGTGCTGTGCTGTGCTGTCCTGTGCTGTCCTGTGCTTTCCTGTTCTGTGCTGTCCTGTCAGGTCTGGTGCTGGTGGTGGTGGCAGATGCCACTGTGATATAGGCCCTGGGAGACTTGGTGATGCAACCCTGGCCCTGTCACCTTGTCCTGTTCATCACACAGTGCTCTCAACACAGGCCGACGCTCCAGGACATACACAGGAGCTCACGTAACCACATATACACACACTCATGTATGGACACACACACACACAGACACACGTACACACAAACCAACAATGTGGCGGCGGCTCCAGTTCAAACACTTTCAAGCTAAATCCTGTATGGACCTCATTACCAAATTGACCATTTAACCTAGTTGTCTCTCTCACTGACTATACTGTAGCTGGAGCCTGTATGACAGTCTAGATCAGTCTGGGTCAGTCTATAAACCCCTGCCCAACCCTAGAAAAATACATGGAACCCCCTTGTGAACAAGTTGCGAGTCAGCCCACTGTGACCTCCAAGAAACCGGAAGAAACCTCTAGGAATAAGTCCTCAAGTACAGACAAGTGCCTACTAAACCCTCCCCCACACACATATATAATAAGGCAGAAGCGAGAGAAAAGAGAGAAGAGAGGAGAAACTAGATAGTATGGGAGAGAAGAGAGGAGAAACGACATAGTATGGGACAGACGAGAGGAGAAACTAGATAGTATGGGAGAGAAGAGAGGAGAAACTACATAGTATGGGAGAGAAGAGAGGAGAAACTACATAGTATGGGAGAGACGAGAGGAGAAACTACATATTATGGGACAGAAGAGAGGAGAAACTACATAGTATGGGAGAGAAGAGAGGAGAAACTACATAGTATGGGAGAGACGAGAGGAGAAACTACATAGTATGGGAGAGAAGAGAGGAGAAACTACATAGTATGGGAGAGAAGAGAGAAGAAACTACATAGTATGGGAGAGAAGAGAGGAGAAACTACATAGTATGGGAGAGACGAGAGGAGAAACTACATAGTATGGGAGAGAAGAGAGGAGAAACTACATAGTATGGGAGAGAAGAGAGAAGAAACTACATATTATGGGACAGAAGAGAGGAGAAACTACATATTATGGGACAGAAGAGAGGAGAAACTACATAGTATGGGAGAGACGAGAGGAGAAACGACATAGTATGGGACAGACGAGAGGAGAAACTAGATAGTATGGGAGAGAATAGAGGAGAAACTACATAGTATGGGAGAGAAGAGAGAAGAAACTACATAGTATGGGACAGAAGAGAGGAGAACCTAGATAGTATGGGACAGAAAGAAGAAACTGTTTAGTATGGGACAGAAGAAACTAGATAGTATGGGATAGAAGAGAAAAGAAACTTGATAGTATGGGGCAGAAGAGAGGAGAAACTTGATAGTATGGGGCAGAAGAGAGGAGAAACTTGAGAGAATGAGACAGAAGAGAGGAGAAACTTGATAGTATGGGAGAGAAGAGAGGAGAAACTTGAGAGAATGATACAGAAGAGAGGAGAAACTTGATAGTATGGGAGAGAAGAGAGAAGAAACGACATAGTATGGGACAGAAGAGAGAATAAACTGATTGGATGGGAGAGAAGAAACTAGATAGTATGGGAGAGAAGAGAGAAGAAACTTGATAGTATGGGAGAGAAGAGAGAAGAAACTTGATAGTATGGGAGAGAAGAGAGGATAAAGCAGCATGCTGGGAACAAAGTGTCTTCCTCACTCTGACCCTCGGCAGCTAAACCAGCACTTTGGGATTCCTCCATTTATTCCCTCCCTTCCTCCTCCTCTTCTCACCTCCTCCCTTCTCCCTCCTTTGTCACCCTCTCCCTGTCTCCCTCCATCTCCATCCTCCTCTCCCTCTGGCCCTGGTGAAAAGAAGTGCACTGCATAGGGAATAAGATGTCATTTGGGATCCAGCCCTTCATTATGTTGTTTCCAGGTGCAGAGGAAAGACTGCTGGTGTTCATTAGATAAACATCCTGAGGTTAGCATTGAAGAATATCGGATATAGCCTCTTTAGCGTGACTCCCAGGGCAGGGCCATTTTCCTCCAGGGTGTGTTGACAGAGGGAGCAGTGTTGGTGAGACAGTACTCAGGAAAGGCAGGATCCCGGGGATGAACAGGCTGGTCACTAGAAATAGACAGCGATTCAGGACGTTTGAAAAGGTCCTGAGAACATTGATTTATGCCGTCCTCCACAGTCACAAAAAAATACATAGAAAAATGATTGCCCAGCACTGGGAATGAACCCATGATGCTCAGAGCCAGCTGCATAGACCACTGCGCTACGGCAATTCACAATGCTCTAGCAAGCAGTGAGAATAATGTGAATATTAATGATACCTGATGGTAATAGTGCGTCAGTTTTAATTATTTTAGTTTTAAGTCTTCCCCAAACCATAGCCCTAACCTTAACCACTCAGAAAACATTTAACCTTTGAGTTGTTTCTGTTTCAACCCTGTAACCAAGTGGAATTACCCCTGTAACCACACAGAATGAACATGCCAAAAATAGACATTTAGCCATAATATGTAAGATCTTGTTGGGGATGAAACCACACTCTCCCTCCCTCCCTTGCATTCTCTCTCCCTCTCTTTCTTTCTCTGTCTTTCCCACCCTTTCTCTATCCCATTCATTAGCTCTGTTTTCTGACTAAACAACTCAGTCAATAGGTGTTATGAATCGGAAAGAGAGCGAGAAAGAGAGAGACAATACAAGCGATATGAAATATGAGACCGGATGGAGGAGGATATTGTTGAGTATTTGGTAAGGATAGAGAGAAAATGTTTAACTGTGAGGCATACTGTAGAGAGAGGTTAATGTAGGCCCATGTGAAACAAATTAAGGATACAGAGATAATTATATAAGAACTGGAGAGGTAGAGAGAGGTAGAGAAAGAGAGGAAGGTAGATGAAAGAGAAGACAGAGAGAAAAAGATGGAAGGTAAAAATGGAAGGTAAAGTCAGCACATCTGGAATGTGACTCTATCCTCCTCTGCACCTTCCTCTAGTGTTCTGCCAGCATTCTACTAGCATTATGTCAGAATTCTACTAGTGTTCTGCCAGTGTTCTACAAGCATTATGTCAGAATTCTACTAGTGTTCTGCCAGCATTCTACTAGCATTATGTCAGAATTCTACTAGTGTTCTGCCAGCATTCTACTAGCATTATGTCAGAATTCTACTAGTGTTCTGCCAGCATTCTACTAGCATTATGTCAGAATTCTACTAGTGTTCTGCCAGTGTTCTACTAGCATTATGTCAGAATTCTACTAGTGTTCTGCCAGCATTCTACTAGCGTTATGTCAGAATTCTAGTAGTGTTCTGCCAGCATTCTACTAGCATTATGTCAGAATTCTACTAGTGTTCTGCCAGCATTCTACTAGCATTATGTCAGAATTCTACTAGTGTTCTGCCAGCATTCTACTAGAATTATGTCAGAATTCTACTAGTGTTCTGCCAGCATTCTACTAGCATTATGTCAGAATTCTACTAGTGTTCTGCCAGTGTTCTACTAGCATTATGTCAGAATTCTACTAGCGTTCTGCCAGCGTTCTACTAGCATTATGTCAGAATTCTACTAGTGTTCTGCCAGCGTTCTACTAGCATTATGTCAGAATTCTACTAGTGTTCTGCCAGCGTTCTACTAGCATTATGTCAGAATTCTACTAGTGTTCTGCCAGCATTCTACTAGCATTATGTCAGAATTCTACTAGTGTTCTGCCAGTGTTCTACTAGCATTATGTCAGAATTCTACTAGTGTTCTGCCAGTGTTCTACTAGCATTATGTCAGAATTCTACTAGTGTTCTGCCAGTGTTCTACAAGCATTATGTCAGAATTCTACTAGTTTTTGCCAGCATTCTACTAGCATTATGTCAGAATTCTAATAGTGTTCTGCCAGCATTCTACTAGCATTATGTCAGAATTCTAATAGTATTCTGCCAGCATTCTACTAGCATTATGTCAGAATTCTACTAGTGTTCTGCCAGTGTTCTACTAGCATTATGTCAGAATTCTACTAGTGTTCTGCCAGTGTTCTACTAGCATTATGTCAGAATTCTACTAGTGTTCTGCCAGCATTCTACTAGCATTATGTCAGAATTCTACTAGTGTTCTGCCAGCATTCTACTAGCATTATGTCAGAATTCTACTAGTGTTCTGCCAGTGTTCTACAAGCATTATGTCAGAATTCTACTAGTGTTCTGCCAGCATTCTACTAGCATTATGTCAGAATTCTACTAGTGTTCTGCCAGCATTCTACTAGCATTATGTCAGAATTCTAGTAGTGTTCTGCCAGCATTCTACTAGCATTATGTCAGAATTCTACTAGTGTTCTGCCAGCGTTCTACTAGCATTATGTCAGAATTCTAGTAGTGTTCAGCCAGCGTTCTACTAGCATTATGTCAGAATTCTACTAGTGTTCTGCCAGCGTTCTACTAGCGTTCTGACAGAATTCTACTAGTGTTCTGCCAGCGTTCTACTAGTGTTCTGCCAGCGTTCTACTCATTATGTCAGAATTCTACTAGTGTTCTGCCAGCGTTCTACTAGCATTATGTCAGAATTCTACTAGTGTTCTGCCAGCATTCTACTAGCATTATGTCAGAATTCTACTATCATTATGTCAGAATTCTACTAGTGTTCTGCCAGCGTTCTACTAGCATTATGTCAGAATTCTACTAGTGTTCTGTCAGCATTCTACTAGCATTATGTCAGAATTCTACTAGTGTTCTGCCAGTGTTCTACTAGCATTATGTCAGAATGCTACTAGTGTTCTGCCAGCGTTCTACTAGCATTATGTCAGAATTCTACTAGTGTTCTGCCAGCGTTCTACTAGCATTATGTCAGAATTCTACTAGTGTTCTGCCAGCATTCTACTAGCATTATGTCAGAATTCTACTAGTGTTCTGCCAGTGTTCTACTAGCATTATGTCAGAATTCTACTAGTGTTCTGCCAGTGTTCTACTAGCATTATGTCAGAATTCTACTAGTGTTCTGCCAGTGTTCTACAAGCATTATGTCAGAATTCTACTAGTGTTCTGCCAGTGTTCTACTAGCATTATGTCAGAATTCTACTAGTGTTCTGCCAGTGTTCTACTAGCATTATGTCAGAATTCTACTAGTGTTCTGCCAGCATTCTACTAGCATTATGTCAGAATTCTACTAGTGTTCTGCCAGCATTCCACTAGCATTATGTCAGAATTCTACTAGTGTTCTGCCAGTGTTCTACAAGCATTATGTCAGAATTCTACTAGTGTTCTGCCAGCATTCTACTAGCATTATGTCAGAATTCTACTAGTGTTCTGCCAGCATTCTACTAGCATTATGTCAGAATTCTAGTAGTGTTCTGCCAGCATTCTACTAGCATTATGTCAGAATTCTACTAGTGTTCTGCCAGCGTTCTACTAGCATTATGTCAGAATTCTAGTAGTGTTCAGCCAGCGTTCTACTAGCATTATGTCAGAATTCTACTAGTGTTCTGCCAGCATTCTACTAGCGTTCTGTCAGAATTCTACTAGTGTTCTGCCAGCGTTCTACTAGTGTTCTATCAGAATTCTACTAGCGTTCTGCCAGCGTTCTACTAGTGTTCTGTCAGAATTCTACTAGTGTTCTGCCAGCGTTCTACTAGTGTTCTGTCAGAATTCTACTAGTGTTCTGCCAGCGTTCTACTAGTGTTCTGTCAGAATTCTACTAGTGTTCTGCCAGTGTTCTACTAGCATTCTGCCAGTGTTCTACTAGTGTTCTGTCAGAATTCTACTACTGTTCTGCCAGCATTCTACTAGTGTTCTGTCAGAATTCTACTAGTGTTCTGCCAGCATTCTACTAGTGTTTTGTCAGAATTCTACTAGTGTTCTGCCAGTGTTCTACTAGTGTTCTCCTGGTTTCTACTAGTGTTCTGCCAGCGTTCTACTAGTGTTCTGTCAGAATTCTACTAGCGTTCTGCCAGTGTTCTACTAGTGTTTTCCAGGTTTCTACTAGCGTTCTGCCAGTGTTCTACTAGTATTCTCCAGGTTTCTACTAGCGTTCTGCCAGTGTTCTACTAGCGCTCTTACAGAATTCTACTAGCGTTCTGCCAGTGTTCTACTAGTGTTCTCCTGGTTTCTACTAGCGTTCTGCCAGTATTCTACTAGCGTTCTGCCAGCGTTCTACTAGCGTTCTGTCAGCGTTCTACTAGTGTTCTCCAGGTTTCTACTAGCGTTCTGTCAGAATTCTACAAGTGTTCTGCCAGCGTTCTACTAGCGTTCTGCCAGCGTTCAACTAGCGTTCTGCCAGTGTTCTGCCAGTGTTCTACTAGCCTTCTGCCAGCGTTCTACTAGCCTTCTGCCAGTGTTGTACTAGTGTTCTGAAAGCATTCTACTAGCGTTTTGTCAGAGCTCTGCTAGGGTTCTCCAGGGTTTCTGTACAGTTCTGCTGTTCTGTACAGTCCTACTGTTCTGTACAGTTCTGCTGTCCTGTACAGTCCTGCTGTTCTTTACAGTCCTACTGTTCTGTACAGTCCTGTGGAAAGTCCTCAGTCGATTCCAGTTGACAATGCTGGCTTCAGTCTGACAGAGCAGATAGGTCTGCAGAGACAGTCTAGCGCTGACTACTCCGCAGACGCAAGGAGTTGAGGAGAGGGAAGGAGGGATACTGTAGGGACAGAAATAGAGTCCCGGATAGGAAGGAGAGAGATGAGAGATAGGAAAAAAGAAAGAGAAAGTGAGAGACACATTCACGAGGTGAAAATACAGAACACGAGAACAAACAACCATTTCTAACATGGACTATATCCCTGTAGGCAGTACCCCAAAGCACTGTCACGTACTGTGAGAATAAACTACTCTATGTGACAACCCACAGGAGACGGCATGATGAGCCTGGTAGTAATGTCAGTGGAATATAAAGTATCAGATTACAATAATAACAGTCTCTTACTATGAGCATATACTGAAAGGTGACAATGCAGGAGAATGGTATATAAATATAGTTACTGTACATAGAGTAGAGTAGCTACCTCCAACAGGTATGCTATTCTCCTGTACAGTCACAGTGGCTCCTTTATCGACAGTAGTGTGAGCTAGACATGGTGTGTCTCCCAAACGGCACCTTTCTTCATATAGTACACTACTTTTGACCAAAGGCCTATGAGCCAAGGGTTGTCAGAGCGGAGGCAAAGTTAATATCATGTAATGCAGTAACTTTTAATTTAAGAGAAGACTGAGGGGGGTGACTGGTGACATTCTCTACAGGTTCTGGAGGTAGAACAGAGTTTCAATAGGTGCATGAAGGTAGAACAGGGTTTCAATAGGTGCATGGAGGTAGAACAGGGTTTCAATAGGTGCATGGAGGTAGAACAGGGTTTCAATAGTTATATGGAGGTAGAACAAGGATTCTATAGGTGTATGAAGGATACAACAGGGTTTCAATAGGTGCATGAAGGATAGAACAGGGTTTCTATAGGTGCATGGAGGAAGAACAGGGTTTCTATAGGTGCATGGAGGTAGAACAGGGTTTCTATAGGTGCATGGAGGTAGAACAGGGTTTCAATAGGTGCATGGAGGTAGAACAGGGTTTCTATATGTGTATGAAGGATAGAACAGTGTTTCAATAGGTGCATGGAGGTAGAACAGGGTTTCTATAGGTGCATGGAGGTAGAACAGG
Organism: Salvelinus fontinalis; assembly: GCF_029448725.1. NCBI lineage: Eukaryota > Metazoa > Chordata > Actinopteri > Salmoniformes > Salmonidae > Salvelinus > Salvelinus fontinalis. Next base: position 30,399,303 of record NC_074693.1, on the reverse strand, counting down.
GTTTCTATAGGTGCATGGAGGTAGAACATGGTTTCAATAGGTGCATGAAGGATAGAACAGGGTTTCTATAGGTGCATGGAGGAAGAACAGGGTTTCTATAGGTGCGTGGAGGTAGAACAGGGTTTCTATAGGTGCATGGAGGTAGTACAGGGTGTCAATAGATGCATGGAGGTAGAACATGGTTTCTATAGGTGCATGGAGGTAGAACAGGGTTTCTATAGGCGCATGGAGGTAAAACAGTGTTTATTTAGGTGCATTGAGGTAGAACAGGGTTTCTATAGGTGCATGGACGTAGAACAGGGTTTGTATAGGTGCATGTTGGTAGAACAGGGTTTCTACAGGTGCATGGAGGTAGTACAGGGTTTCTATAGGTGCATATAGGCAGAACAGGGTTTCTATAGGTGCATGAAGGTAGAACAGGGGTTCTATGGGTGCATGGAGGTAGAACAGTGTTTATATAGGTGCATGGATGTAGTTCAGGGTTTCTATAGGTGCATGGAGATAGAACAGTGTTTCTATAGGGGCATGGAGGTAGAACAGGTTTTCTATAGGGGCATGGAGGTACAACAGGGTTTCTATAGGTGCATGAAGATAGAACAGGGTTTCTATAGGTACATGGAGGTAGTACATGGTTTCTATAGGAGCATGTAGGTAGAACAGGGTTTTTATAGGTGCATGTAGGAAGAACAGGGTTTTTATAGGTGCATGTTGGTAGAACAGGGTTTCAATAGGTGCATGGAGGTAGAACAGGGTTTCTATAGGTGCATGTAGAAAGAACAGGGTTTCTACAGGTGCATTTAGCATGACAGGGTTTCTATCGGTGCATGGAGGTAGAACAGTGTTTCTACAGGTGCATGGAGGTAGAACAGGGTTTCTACAGGTGCATGGAGGTAAAACAGTGTTTATATAGGTGCATTGAGGTAGAACAGGGTTTCTATAGATGCATGGACGTAGAACAGGGTTTGTATAGGTGCATGTTGGTAGAACATGGTTTCTATAGGGGCATGGAGGTAGAACAGGGTTTCTATAGGTGCATTTAGGTAGAACATGGTTTCTATAGGTGCATGAAGATAGAACAGGGTTTATATAGGTGCATGGAGGTAGCACATGGTTTCTATAGGTGCATGTAGGTAGAACAGTGTTCCTATAGGGACATGGAGGAAGAACGGGGTTTTAATAGGTGCATGTTGGTAGAACAGGGTTTCTATAGGTACATGGAGGTAGAACAGGGTTTCTATAGGTGCATGGAGGTAGAACAGGGTTTCTATATGTGCATTTAGGTAGAACAGGGTTTCGATAGGTGCATGAAGATAGAACAGGGTTTATATAGGTGCATGGAGGTAGTACATGGTTTCTATAGGTGCATGTAGGTAGAACAGGGTTCCTATAGGGACATAGAGGAAGAACAGGGTTTTTATAGGTGCATGTTGGTAGAACAGGGTTTCTATAGGTACATGGAGGTAGAACAGGGTTTCTATAGGTGCATGGAGGTAGAACAGGGTTTCTATAGTTGCATGGAGGTAGAACAGGGTTTCTATAGGTGCATGGAGGTAGAACAGGGTTTCTATAGGTGCATGGAGGTAGAACAGGGTTTTTATAGGTGCATGTAGGAAGAACAGGGTTTCTATAGGTGCATTTAGGTAGAACAGGGTTTCTACCGGTGCATGGAGGTGGAAAAAGGTTTCTACAGGTGCATGGAGATAGTACAGGGTTTCTATAGGTGCATGGAAGAAGAACAGGGTTTCTATAGGTGCATGGAGGTAGAACAGGGTTTCTATAGTTGCATAAAGATAGAACAGGGTTTCTATAGGTGCATGGAGATAGAACAGGGTTTCTATCGGTGCATGGAGGTAGAACAGGGTTTCTATAGGTGCATGGAGGAAGAACAGTGTTTCTATAGGTGCATGGAGGTAGAACAGGGTTTCTATAGGTGCATGGATGTAGAACAGGGCTTCTATAGGTGCATGAAGATAGAACAGGTTTTCTATAGGTGCATGGAGGTAGAACAGGGTTTATATAGGTTCATGAAGGATAGAACAGGGTTTCTATAGGTGCATGGAGGAAGAACAGTGTTTCTATAGGTGCATGGAGGAAGAACAGGGTTTCTATAGGTGTGTGTAGGTAAAACATTTTTTCAATAGGTGCATGGAGGTAGAGCAGGGTTTCTATAGGTGCATGGAGGTAGAACAGGGTTTCTATAGGTGCATGGAGGTAGAACAGGGTTTCTACAGGTGCATGGAGGTAGGACAGGGTTTCTATAGGTGCATGGAGGTAGAGCAGGGTTTCTATAGGTGCATGGAGGTAGAATATGGTTTCAATAGGTGCATGGAGGTAGAACAGGGTTTCTATAGGTGCATGAAGATAGAACGGGTTTTTTATAGGTGCATGGAGGTAGAACAGGGTTTATATAGGTTCATGAAGGATAGAACAGGGTTTCTATAGGTGCATGGAGGAAGAACAGTGTTTCTATAGGTGCATGGAGGAAGAACAGGGTTTCTATAGGTGTGTGTAGGTAAAACATGTTTTCAATAGGTGCATGGAGGTAGAGCAGGGTTTCTATAGGTGCATGGAGGTAGAACAGGGTTTCTATAGGTGCATGGAGGTAGAACAGGGTTTCTACAGGTGCATGGAGGTAGAACAGGGTTTCTATAGGTGCATGGAGGTAGAGCAGGGTTTCTATAGGTGCATGGAGGTAGAATATGGTTTCAATAGGTGCATGGAGGTAGAACAGGGTTTCTATAGGTGCATGGAGGTAGAACAGGGTTTCTATAGTTGCATGGAGGTAGAACAGGGTTTCTATAGGTGCATGGAGGTAGAACAGGGTTTCTATAGGTGCATGGAGGTAGAACAGGGTTTTTATAGGTGCATGTAGGAAGAACAGGGTTTCTATAGGTGCATTTACGTAGAACAGGGTTTCTATCGGTGCATGGAGGTGGAAAAAGGTTTCTACAGGTGCATGGAGATAGTACAGGGTTTCTATAGGTGCATGGAAGAAGAACAGGGTTTCTATAGGTGCATGGAGGTAGAACAGGGTTTCTATAGTTGCATAAAGATAGAACAGGGTTTCTATAGGTGCATGGAGATAGAACAGGGTTTCTATCGGTGCATGGAGGTAGAACAGGGTTTCTATAGGTGCATGGAGGAAGAACAGTGTTTCTATAGGTGCATGGAGGTAGAACAGGGTTTCTATAGGTGCATGGATGTAGAACAGGGTTTCTATAGGTGCATGAAGATAGAACAGGTTTTCTATAGGTGCATGGAGGTAGAACAGGGTTTATATAGGTTCATGAAGGATAGAACAGGGTTTCTATAGGTGCATGGAGGAAGAACAGTGTTTCTATAGGTGCATGGAGGAAGAACAGGGTTTCTATAGGTGTGTGTAGGTAAAACATTTTTTCAATAGGTGCATGGAGGTAGAGCAGGGTTTCTATAGGTGCATGGAGGTAGAACAGGGTTTCTATAGGTGCATGGAGGTAGAACAGGGTTTCTACAGGTGCATGTAGGTAGAACAGGGTTTCTATAGGTGCATGGAGGTAGAGCAGGGTTTCTATAGGTGCATGGAGGTAGAACAGGGTTTCTATAGGTGCATGGAGGTAGAACAGGGTTTCTATATGTGCATTTAGGTAGAACAGGGTTTCGATAGGTGCATGAAGATAGAACAGGGTTTATATAGGTGCATGGAGGTAGTACATGGTTTCTATAGGTGCATTTAGGTAGAACAGGGTTTCGATAGGTGCATGAAGATAGAACAGGGTTTATATAGGTGCATGGAGGTAGTACATGGTTTCTATAGGTGCATGTAGGTAGAACAGGGTTTCTATCGGTGCATGGAGGTAGAACAGGGTTTCTATAGGTGCATGGAGGAAGAACAGTGTTTCTATAGGTGCATGGAGGTAGAACAGGGTTTCTATAGGTGCATGGATGTAGAACAGGGCTTCTATAGGTGCATGAAGATAGAACAGGTTTTCTATAGGTGCATGGAGGTAGAACAGGGTTTATATAGGTTCATGAAGGATAGAACAGGGTTTCTATAGGTGCATGGAGGAAGAACAGTGTTTCTATAGGTGCATGGAGGAAGAACAGGGTTTCTATAGGTGTGTGTAGGTAAAACATTTTTTCAATAGGTGCATGGAGGTAGAGCAGGGTTTCTATAGGTGCATGGAGGTAGAACAGGGTTTCTATAGGTGCATGGAGGTAGAACAGGGTTTCTACAGGTGCATGGAGGTAGAACAGGGTTTCTATAGGTGCATGGAGGTAGAGCAGGGTTTCTATAGGTGCATGGAGGTAGAATATGGTTTCAATAGGTGCATGGAGGTAGAACAGGGTTTCTATAGGTGCATGAAGATAGAACGGGTTTTTTATAGGTGCATGGAGGTAGAACAGGGTTTATATAGGTTCATGAAGGATAGAACAGGGTTTCTATAGGTGCATGGAGGAAGAACAGTGTTTCTATAGGTGCATGGAGGAAGAACAGGGTTTCTATAGGTGTGTGTAGGTAAAACATGTTTTCAATAGGTGCATGGAGGTAGAGCAGGGTTTCTATAGGTGCATGGAGGTAGAACAGGGTTTCTATAGGTGCATGGAGGTAGAACAGGGTTTCTACAGGTGCATGGAGGTAGAACAGGGTTTCTATAGGTGCATGGAGGTAGAGCAGGGTTTCTATAGGTGCATGGAGGTAGAATATGGTTTCAATAGGTGCATGGAGGTAGAACAGGGTTTCTATAGGTGCATGGAGGTAGAACAGGGTTTCTATAGTTGCATGGAGGTAGAACAGGGTTTCTATAGGTGCATGGAGGTAGAACAGGGTTTCTATAGGTGCATGGAGGTAGAACAGGGTTTTTATAGGTGCATGTAGGAAGAACAGGGTTTCTATAGGTGCATTTAGGTAGAACAGGGTTTCTATCGGTGCATGGAGGTGGAAAAAGGTTTCTACAGGTGCATGGAGATAGTACAGGGTTTCTATAGGTGCATGGAAGAAGAACAGGGTTTCTATAGGTGCATGGAGGTAGAACAGGGTTTCTATAGTTGCATAAAGATAGAACAGGGTTTCTATAGGTGCATGGAGATAGAACAGGGTTTCTATCGGTGCATGGAGGTAGAACAGGGTTTCTATAGGTGCATGGAGGAAGAACAGTGTTTCTATAGGTGCATGGAGGTAGAACAGGGTTTCTATAGGTGCATGGATGTAGAACAGGGTTTCTATAGGTGCATGAAGATAGAACAGGTTTTCTATAGGTGCATGGAGGTAGAACAGGGTTTATATAGGTTCATGAAGGATAGAACAGGGTTTCTATAGGTGCATGGAGGAAGAACAGTGTTTCTATAGGTGCATGGAGGAAGAACAGGGTTTCTATAGGTGTGTGTAGGTAAAACATTTTTTCAATAGGTGCATGGAGGTAGAGCAGGGTTTCTATAGGTGCATGGAGGTAGAACAGGGTTTCTATAGGTGCATGGAGGTAGAACAGGGTTTCTACAGGTGCATGTAGGTAGAACAGGGTTTCTATAGGTGCATGGAGGTAGAGCAGGGTTTCTATAGGTGCATGGAGGTAGAATATGGTTTCAATAGGTGCATGGAGGTAGAACAGGGTTTCTATAGGTGCATGAAGATAGAACGGGTTTTTTATAGGTGCATGGAGGTAGAACAGGGTTTATATAGGTTCATGAAGGATAGAACAGGGTTTCTATAGGTGCATGGAGGAAGAACAGTGTTTCTATAGGTGCATGGAGGAAGAACAGGGTTTCTATAGGTGTGTGTAGGTAAAACATGTTTTCAATAGGTGCATGGAGGTAGAGCAGGGTTTCTATAGGTGCATGGAGGTAGAACAGGGTTTCTATAGGTGCATGGAGGTAGAACAGGGTTTCTACAGGTGCATGGAGGTAGAACAGGGTTTCTATAGGTGCATGGAGGTAGAGCAGGGTTTCTATAGGTGCATGGAGGTAGAATATGGTTTCAATAGGTGCATGGAGGTAGAACAGGGTTTCTATAGGTGCATGGAGGTAGAACAGGGTTTCTATAGATGCATGGAGGTAGAACAGGGTTTCTATAGGTGCATGGAGGTAGAACAGGGTTTCTATAGGTGCATGGAGGTAGAACAGGGTTTCTATAGGTGCATGGAGGTAGAGCAGGGTTTCTATAGGTGCATGGAGGTAGAACAGGGTTTCAATAGGTGCATGGAGGTAGAACAGGGTTTCTATAGGTGCATGGAGGTAGAACAGGGTTTCTATAGATGCATGGAGGTAGAACAGGGTTTCTATAGGTGCATGGAGGTAGAACAGGGTTTCTATAGGTGCATGGAGGTAGAACAGGGTTTCAATAGGTGCATGGAGGTAGAACAGGGTTTCTATAGGTGCATGGAGGTAGAACAGGGTTTCAATAGGTGCATGGAGGTAGAACAGGGTTTCTATAGGTGCATGGAGGTAGAACAGGGTTTCAATAGGTGCATGGAGGTAGAACAGGGTTTCTATAGGTGCATGGAGGTAGAACAGGGTTTCAATAGGTGCATGGAGGTAGAACAGGGTTTCTATAGGTGCATGGAGGTAGAACAGGGTTTCAATAGGTGCATGGAGGTAGAACAGGGTTTCTATAGGTGCATGGAGGTAGAACAGGGTTTCTACAGGTGCATTGAGGTAGAACAGGGTTTCTATAGGTGCATGGAGGTAAAACAGTGTTTATATAGGTGCATGGAGGTAGAACAGGGTTTCTACAGGTGCATTGAGGTAGAACAGGGTTTCTAAAGGTGCATGGAGGTATATGAGGAGAGTATATAAAACAGGGGTACAGGGGCATAAGGGGCAGAGGAAGCTGGTATGTGTGTGCTTGCGTTCGTGTGTGTGTGTGTGTGTGTGTGTGTGTGTGTGTGTGTGTGTGTGTGTGTGTGTGTGTGTGTGTGTGTGTGTGTGTGTGTGTGTGTGTGTGTGTGTGTCTGTGTGTGTGTCTGTGTGTGTGTGTGTTTGAGCAACAGCGTAGCATCGGTACAGTAACTGCCTGTGCTCAGTGAAACCCTTTACACTGCTCAATGGAGTCTGGTTACTGAGTATGATTATTGCTACGTAGCCTCTGTGTGCTCCGAGTTGTGTCCTTATCTCCTAAACTGTATCTTCTATCCCGTATCTCCTACCTGTTTCTCCTATCCCGTACCTCCTACCCGTATCGCCTATCCCCTACCTCCATATCCTGTTTCCATCCTCTATCTCCAATATACTATCTTTATCTGCATCTCTTATCTCCATACCATATCCCTATCCCCTATCTCCAACCTCATATCCCTATCTCCTATCTCTTATCCCTCATTTCCTATCCCTATCTGTTATCTCCGCTAACACACCATGTCCAACTTGAAATATTGACTGGCCGGGGGGGAGATGAATCAGTCCCTCTTACACCAGACGCACGCGGCCACCATTGATCCGTGTGTTTGTGTGTGCGTTGATAAATGACCTCGATTAGCTGTGACTGACTGTTCAGTGATTTCAATCTAAGTGCAGTGGAAAGGCAGTTCCCCCTGAACATTGATATCTAAAACAGACAGTGATTAATACTGCAGCACTCTAATGAATAAAAACCAATCACTGCTCTCAGACCAGCTGCATGGAAGGGAGGATCCCAAAGCTAGTTTGTGTGTGTTTTCTTTGGTGCTCATACAATTGGTGACCCTGAGAACTCTGGGTAAAAAGAGTACACAACTAGAACGCTTTCTTCTCTGACATTCACACAGGCGCCCCCCCCATCCCTATCTTTACTCTATCTCTCTTTATCTACACATCTATTAGGCATACCTGTAACCTAGCAACAGAGCGGAACCAATGCCCTCCACCAACCTGCTCCTTCAGTTGACAGCCAGAGCAAACAGCCATTCAGATTGTCCCGGTAATGGACCAACAACCAATCAGAGGATTAGAGAAAGGGAGTTGTGACGATGCCCTTTGCTCCCCACTGTTGCAGCCCCTGATACAGACCTGGGAATAGAAATGCACAGACACACGCACATATACAAACACACACAGACATCCCACTCTTGAAGCCGCAAAATGACAAGATCATGTTCACTTGCCTGTTCATTTCATAACAATTGGGGAAGGCTACCTGTAGAGCGCGCACACACACACACACACACACACACACACACACACACACACACACACACACACACACACACACACACACACACACACACACACACACACACACACACACACACACACACACACACACACACACACACACACACACACACACACACACACACACACACACACACACTGTCACGCCCTGACCATAGTTTGCTTTGTATGTTTCTACATTTTGTTTGGTAAGGGTGTGATCTGAGTGGGCATTCTATGTTGTATGTCTAGTTTGTCTATTTCTATGTGTTTGGCCTGATATGGTTCTCAATCAGAGGCAGGTGTTAGTCGTTGTCTCTGATTGGGAACCATATTTAGGTAGCCTGTTTTGTATTGTGGGTTGTGGGGGATTGTTCCTGAGTATGACAATGATATCTGATCCTGTTTTATCATCTCCTCTGACAGGCTGGAGTAGGTCTAGAAGAAGAGAGTTAGAGGACTTGAAATACACTACTAACATTCATTATCACCACCTCCCTCCAACTGGAAAACATACCCTGACACTGTCCCCCTCTATCCCCTTGTGTCACACCCTGATCTGTTTCACCAGTCTTGTGATTGTCTCCAACCACCACCAGGTGTCTCCCATTACCTCATGTGTATTTATACCTGTGTTTTCTGTTTATTTGTTTCCAGTTCGTCTTGTCCCGTCATGTCCTACCAGCATGTTCCCATGTTTCCTATGCTCTGGTTTTTGCTTTTCCTAGTCTTCCCAGTTCTGACCTTTCTGCCTGTCCTGACCCTGCATGACTCTGATTTGGTTTACGACTTTTTGCCTGCATTGACTTACCAATTGCCTGCCCCTTGTACAATAATAAACTCTGAGACTCGTACTATCCGCCTCCTCTGTCTGCATCTGGGTTTTAGCCTGAGCCGTGATAACCGGATGTTTGTCCCGGACTCTGCCCATTCTCCGGTCCTGGAATAGGTACATTCCTTGAGACTGACCTGTCATCCTGGCTCCTGTCGAACCTTGGCTTTCGTCCCACAACGTTTTTGGTGGCCCACCATGGTTCCTGACATCTCCGCATTTGTTGCCGTCAGCACTGTGTGTGTGCAGAACAAGAGACTCCCAGTTCCTCACTTCCCCTGGTCCCATATATCCGTAAACTTTGTCACAGGTCTCCCTCCGGTAACACTACCATCCTTACTGTGGTGTATAGGTTTTCCAAAGTCGCCCATTTTATCCCTCTTCCTAAGTTGCCCTCAGCTAAGGAGACGGCCCAGCTCATGGTGCAGCACGCCTTCCGGATCCATGGATTTCCGGTCTACATGGTCTCCGATCACGGTCCTCAGTTCTCATCCCAGTTCTGGAAGGTGTTCTGCACCCTCATTTGGTCGGAAGCCAGCCTTTCCTCGGGTTTTCATCCGCAGTCTAACGGCCAGTCGGAGTGAGCCGATCAGGACCTGGAGACGACTCTTCGTTACCTCGTCTCCACCAATCCCACCTGGAGCCAGCAATTGGTGTAGGAGGAATATGCCCGTGATACCCTTCCCTGTTCTGCTACTGGTCTCTCACCTTTTGAGTGTTCCCTGGGATATCAGCCCCGAGAGGAAGATAGGAAGAGGTCAGCATACCTTCTGCCTAGAAGTCCGTCCATCGCTGTCGCCGTACCTGGAAGAGGGCCCGGGCAGCTCTTCACAAGACCACCTCCAGGTGACAGGCGGACCGCCACCGGACCCCTGCTCCCCGCTACCGTTTTGGGCAGAGTGTACACTCGGGATCTGCCCCTGGAGTCCTGCAAACGTTCCCCCCCAGAGGGGGGGAGGGGACTGTCACGCCCTGATCTGTTTCACCTGTCTTGTGATGGTCTCCAACCCCCACCAGGTGTCTCCCATTACCTCATGTGTATTTATACCTGCGTTTTCTGTTTATCTGCTTCCAGCGTGTTCCCGTGTTCCCTGTGCTTTAGTATTTGCTTTTCCTAGTGTTCCCAGTTCTGACCTTTCTGCCTGTCCTGACCCCGATCCTGCCTGACGTCCTATGCATGTCCTGACCCGACCTGACCTCGGCCCACATTCCTTACTAATTCACAGCTATCCAACCTTATCATTGACCGGAACCAAGTGATTGTCTTTTACCTCACTTAGTATCTTTCCAGACCCATACTTCTTATCCAACGTCTATTGACCCCACCACATACATTCCTCATATATGTAACCATTAGCTTTTAGTATAGCAAGTATTTCAAACTACAATCCAACATCTCTATCCATCTCTCGCTCTGTCAATTTCAATTTAAGGGCTTTATTGGCATGGTAAACATATGTTAACATTGCCAAAGCATGTGAAGTAGATAATAAACACAAGTTTCTCTCTCTTTCTCTCTTTCTTTCTCCTCGTCTCTCCTTATGGGAGTGTGTGAGAGAGTAGCATACAGCCATGTATCTCTGCTGTGCTTTTATGGCACCAGGACCTGGTGTGTGTGTGTGTGTGTGTGTGTGTGTGTGTGTGTGTGTGTGTGTGTGTGTGTGTGTGTGTGTGTGTGTGTGTGTGTGTGTGTGTGTGTGTGTGTGTGTGTGTGTGTGTGTGTGTGTGTGTGTGTGGGTGGGTGGGTGTGTGTGTGTGTGTGTGGGTGTGTGGGTGTGTGTGTGTGAGACGCTGTGCCCCCCTTTCTCTCGCTCTCTCTCTCTCTCTCTCGCTCTCTCTCTCTCTCTCTCTCTCTACAGCCTGCGCAAAGGCCTATGATCTCTAGATGAGAGGATTCCTGACTTCTGCCTCCACCTCACTAATTTGTTTATTTTACCTCTCTCCCTATCTCTTTCCCTCTCCCTCTCATATTTTCATATTCAGTATCTCAGTTTTTACTAGAACCTGTCAAAACACAGCAGAATCGAAGTGGATTGTGGAGGGAGGCAAACAGGACCTGGTATATCTTTGAATTGTAAGATGTTTCTCTCCCTCTCTCTTTCTGTCTCCTTCTCTCTCTCTTTTCACAGCTTCTGAAGAGGGAGATCAAAGTGGGTAAATTAGAGAATAAATGAGTCTCTGGTTGGAAAGGGGGAGTTGAGAGAAAGAGAAGAGAGGAGATAAGGAAACATATTTTCTTTCTACACCAATATACTGTACATGTCTGCCACTATAAATACACAATTTTACACCGGGCCCTGAATTCATGACAATATGGAAATGTGATACAAGGTTCTTATTGAATGAAAGCTTGAGTACAGATGTCACGTCCTGACCATAGTTCCTTTTTTACGTCTCTATTTTAGTTTGGTCAGGGCGTGAGTTGGGGTGGGCATTCTATGTTTTGTTCTGTGTGTTTATATTCTATGTTGTAGGTCTAGGTGTTCTGTTTCTATGTGTTTGGCCTGGTATGGTTCTCAATCAGAGGCAGCTGTCTATCGTTGTCTCTGATTGAGAGCCATACTTGGGTTGCCTGTTTTCCCACTATGATTTGTGGGTAGTTGTTTTCTGTCGTTGTATTAGTTACCAGACGGAACTGTTTTGGTTGTTCTTTGTTTGTTTATTTTGTGTTTTAGTGTTCAGTGCATTTTCATAAAATGACGAAAACTTACCACGCTGCACATTGGTCCGATCCTTCCTACTCCTCCTCAGACGAAGAGGAGATCCGTTACAGAACTACCCACCACCAACGGACCAAGCAGCGTGGTAACAAGGAGCAGAGGGATCTGGACTCCTGGACTTGGGAGGAGATATTGGACGGTATGGGACCCTGGAGTCAGGCTGGGGAATATCGCCGCCCCATAGAAGAACTGGAGGCAGCGAAAATGAGCGGCGGCGATATGAGGTAAGGCAGCGCAACAGGCACGAGAGGCAGCACCCCCCCAAAAAAATATTGGGGGGGGGGGGGGACACGGGGGGATTGGCAGTGTCAGGCGATAGACCTGAGCCAACTCCCCGTGCTTACCGAAAGCAGCGTTGTACTGGTCAGGCACCGTGTTTTGCGGTGGAGCGCATGGTGTCGCCAGTATGCGCTCATAGCCCGGAGCGCTATAGGCCAGCCCCCCGCAGGTGCCATGCGAGAGTGGGCATCCAGCCAGGGCGTATTGTGCCGGCTCAGCGTGTTTGGTCTCCGGTACGCCGTTTCGGCCCAGGGTATCCTGCGCAGGCTCTGCGTGCTGTGTCTCCGGCGCGCTGGGAGGGTGCAGTGCGTCCTATGCCTGCGCTCCGCCCGTGCCAGGCAAATGTGGACATTGAGCCTAAGGGAGAGGTGCGAGTGGTACGCACCAGAGCTCCAGTGCTCCCCCACAGCCCGGGTAAACCTGTGCCTGCACTCTGGAGGGTCTGGGCTAAAGTGGTCATCCAGCCTGGATGAGTGGTGCCAAGGCTGCGCACCAGAGCTCCAGTCCTTCCACACAGCCCGGTCCATCCGGTGCCTCCTCCACACACCAGGCCTACTGTAGGTCTCCCCATCCTGGTGGGCCCTGTGGCAGCGCCACGCACCAGGCTGTCTCTCCGTCTCCTCCCTCCAGGTTCTCTCGTCTGTCCTGAGCCGCTGGTCTGTCCTGAGCTGCCAGAGCCGCCCGTCAGTCAGAAGCTGCCAGAGCCGCCCATCAGTCCGGAGCTGCCAGAGCCGCCCGTCAGTCCGGAGCTGCCAGAGCCGCCCGTCAGTCAGGAGCTGCCAGAGCCACCCGTCAGTCAGGAGCTGCCAGAGCCGCCCGTCAGTCAGGAGCTGCCAGAGCCGCCCGTCACTCCGGAGCTGCCAGAGTCGCCCTTCACTCCGGAGCTGCCAGAGTCGCTCTTCACTCCGGAGCTGCCAGAGTCGCCCTTCACTCCGGCGCTGCCAGAGTCTCCCGTCTATTCGGGGCCCGCTGCAAGGGTCCCCAGTCCGGGGTCAGTGGCGAGGGTCGCCGCTCCAAAGGCGCCACCTAAGTGGGCCAAAACTATGGTGGAGTGGGGTCCACGTCCCGCGCCAGAGCCACCACCGCGGACAGATGCCCACGCAGACCATCCCCTATGGGTTTAGGTTTTGCGGCCGTCACGTCCTGTCACGACTGTCACGTCCTGACCTTAGTTCCATTTTTATGTCTCTATTTTAGTTTGGTCAGGGCGTAATAAAATGACGAACACTTACGACGCTGCACATTGGTCCGATCCTTCCTACTCCTCCTCAGACGACGAGGAGATCCGTTACAACAGAGTAGACCACTCAACACCAGACTTCACAGTACCCACCAAGACCTCAATTCACCTGTTATAATGTCCTTACTGAAACCTAGCATTGAAAGGAAAGCCCTGGTAGTATTGGTTACTTCCAAGACATTAGATTAATCCAAGAATAAGGAATGGAGTCCGGGCTACTGTCCCCTCTTCCCAGAACAGGGGAGGTCAGTGATAGTGGGGTTGGGAGAGGAGAGGAGAGGAGGAGAGGAGGAGAGGAGAGGTGAGGAGAGGGATTGGAGAGACAATGGGAGTGTTGGTCGGTGCACTGAGGTCTGAGAAACAGAGAGCTTCTTTGTTCCCTTTCTCATCCCCAATCTGTGGAAGGAGATGACAGCACTGGGATATTCTAGTGTGTGTGTGTGTCTGTGTGTGTGCATCTGTGTGTGCATGTGTGTGTGCATACATGTGAGCGTGTGATGAAGGGCCCATTGTCCCAGAGCCTAAAGCAGGGGAAATACTTAGTACACAGGAAGGATCTGCTGTGGTAGTGGTGAGTCAGAGAGTGGAGGATCTACTGTGGTAGTGGTGAGTCAGAGAGTGGAGGATCTACTGTGGTAGTGGGTGAGTCAGAGAGTGGAGGATCTACTGTGGTAGTGGTGAGTCAGAGAGTGGAGGATCTACTGTGGTAGTGGGTGAGTCAGAGAGTGGAGGATCTACTGTGGCAGTGGTGAGTCAGAGAGTGGAGGATCTACTGTGGCAGTGGTGAGTCAGAGAGTGGAGACTGTTCGGTAGACAAGAGAGAGAAAAGTGAGCCTGGACTATGTGTGTGTGCAACTTGATGTGGTGCAAGTGGATGTTTGCAGGTGTGTGTGTGTGTGTGTGAGTGTGTGTGTGTGTGTGTGTGTGTGTGTGTGTGTGTGTGTGTGTGTGTGTGTGTGTGTGTGTGTGTGTGTGTGTGTGTGTGTGTGTGTGTGTGTGTGTGTGTGTGGGCCTCAGGACAGAGCTAGTCTCTCATTACTATCTGATTCCTGCAGTGCAGCACTAATGAGGAGTCTCACCATAGCCAAGGTAATCAATGTCAACCCTGGGCCAGGCCACAACACACTGCACACACAACACACACTGCAGCATGTCTACATACGGTGTGTGTGTGTGTGAGAGAGAGAGAGAGATAGAGAGAGAGAGAGACTGTGTGTGTGGGGGGGGGGGGGGGGTAGCATGGGTGTGGTGTGAGTGTATCAGGGTGGGCTCAGTGGGATTGAGGGTCAGGAAGAGAGAGTGACAATTGGCAAAGAGAGAGAGAGAGAGGAGCTACATGGATAAACAGAAGAGAGCTCGGACAGTCAGGGGAAGGATGGGAGTGTGATGCCATGGCATGTTATGCTTTCCCTCTACTCTACCACTCCTCCAAGTGACACTGAACACCAGAGAGAGGAGAGGGAGGGAGGGAGTGATGGAGGGAGAGTGTAATTAAATGAAAAGAGCAATACTTAGCTCCTTAGTCCCCCAGCTCCCTCAAGGCCAGCCTTATAGAGATACAGCTAATACAGCTAGCTAATGCCATAGCAACAGGAGAGAGACAGAGAGAGGGGAAGGGAGGGAAGGAGGTAGGGAAAGAAAGGTGTGTTCTAGAGGGAAGAGGGTTTGATGAGAGTAAAGGAAGTACGTAGTCAAAGAGAGAGACAGAAGGGGGTAGGGGAAGAAGGACAGAAAAGGAGAGCAACAAAAAGTTCATAGTCACACAAATGTGAGAATAAGAGAGGGAACGAGAGGTTTTACATTTTTTTAATGTTTTATTTAACCTTTATATAACTAGGCAAGTCAGTTAAGGACTAATTCTTATTTACAATGACGGCCTACCAAAAGGCAAAAGGCCTCCTGTGGGGACGAGGGCCTGGGATAAAACATATATATTTTTAAATCAATATAAATATAGGACAAAACACCCATCACAACAAGAGAGACAACACAACACTACATGAAGAGAGAGCTAAGACAATATCATAGAAAAGCAGCAGCACATGACAACACAGCATGGTAGCAACACAACACAACAACAACATGGTAGCAACACAACATGGTAGCAGCACAAAACATGGTACAAACATTATTGGGCACAGACAACAGCACAAAGGGCAAGAAGTTAGAGACAACAATACATCACACAAAGCAGACACAACTGTCAGTAAGAGTGTCCATGATTAAGTCTTTGAATAAAGAGATGGAGATAAAACTGTACAGTTTGAGTGTTTGTTGCAGCTCGTTTCAGTCGCCAGCTGCAGCGAACTGAAAAGAAGAGCGACCCAGGGATGTGTGTGCTTTGGGGAACTTTAACAGAATGTGACTTGCAGAACAGGTGTTGTATGTGGAGGATGAGGGCTGCAGTAGATATCTCAGATAGGGGGGAGTGAGGCCTAAGAGGGTTTTATAAATAAGCATCAACCAGTGGGTCTGGTGACGGGTATACAGAGATGACCAGTTTACAGAGGAGTATAGAGTGCAGTGATGTGTCCTATAAGGAGCATTGGTGGCAAATCTGATGGCTGAATGGTAAAGCACAACTATCTGCTCGAGGGCACCCTTACCTGCCAATTTATAAATTATGTCTCCGTAATCTAGCATGGGTAGGGTGGTCATCTGAATCAGGGTTAGTTTGGCAGCTGGGGTGAAAGAGGAGCGATTACGATAGAGGAAACCAAGTCTAGATTTAACCTTAGCCTGCAGCTTTGATATGTGCTGAGAGAAGGACAGTGTACCATCTATCCATACTCCAAAGTACTTGTCAGCTCTAAACCCTCAGAGGTAGTGATAACACCTGTGGGAAGAGGGGCATTCTTCTTACCAAACCACATGACCTTTGTTTTGGAGGTGTTCAGAACAAGGTTAAGGGTAGAGAAAGCTTGTTGGACACTAAAAAAGCTTTGTTGTAGAGATTTTAACACAATATCCGGGGAGGGGCCAGCTGAGTATAAGACTGTATCACCTACATATAAATGGATGAGAGAGCTTCCTACTGCCTGTTGTTGATGTAAATTGAGAAGAGTGTGGGGCCTAGGATCGAGCCTTGGGGTACTACCTTGGTGACAGGCAGTTGCTGAGATAGCAGATTTTCTGACTTTTTACACTGCACTCTTAGAGAGAGGTAGTTAGCAAACCAGGCTAAAGACCCTTCAGAGACACCAATACTCCTTAGCCGGCCCACAAGAATGGAATGGTCTACCGTGTCAAAAGCTTTGGCAAAGTCAATAAAAATAGCAGCAAAATATTGCTTAAGGGCAATGGTGACATCATTGTTGACCTTTAAGGTTGCAGACACATCCATAACCTTTGCGGAAACCAGATTGCATACCCGAGAGAATACTATATACATCAAGATAGCCAGTCAGTTGATAATTGATAAACAGGGCAAAATAGAAATAGGCCTATAACAGTTAGGATCAGCTTGATCTCCCCTTTAAATAAAGGTGTCAGGTGGTGGGTGCAGCTGATGCATGAAGTCAGGCGCAGGAGAGCAGAGATGAGTGAGCAACGCACTTTACTTAAGAAATAGCACAACTAACAGTACCAATGTGCGAACAATAACGGATGCCACAAAACCCGGGTGAAAACAGCACCCGGACAAAACCAGCCAGAAACGCACCGACCTGAACAATAAACAATCACACACAAAGACATGGGGGAAACAGAGGGTTAAAGAAGAAAGGGTCTAAACCATCTGACCCAGATGTTTTTTGGGGGTCAAGTTTAATGA
>NC_074693.1:30359860-30377360 GCF_029448725.1 Salvelinus fontinalis | reverse complement strand
TTGTTCTCACTGTTTGTTTGTGGGTGATTGTTCCTGTGTCAGTGTATACCACATGGGACTGTTTCGTTTGTTCGTTCGTTTTAGGTAGTCTGTTCCTGTTCGTGCGTTCTTCGTCTATATGTAAGTTCATTTGTTTCAAGTCTGTTGACTTCGTTTATCGTTTTGTAGTTTGTTCTAGTGTTCGTTAGTGTTTTCGTCTTGTTGTAAATAAATTCAGTATGTATTCATCACCCGCTGCGCCTTGGTCCGTTCATGCACCACAAGACGAACGTTACAATAACAACATAATGGTAATAACTTATTTGAATGGTAAATTTCTCTTGATAAACTGGGTAAATCAAGATGTAGCCTAGGTCTATGAAGAATACAGGTGAATGCATATTCAATAGGAGTGTGTGCATACATTGAGTTATTGAACTGTGTCTGATTTCTTGGGGCTACAGGTGACAAACATCTGTTTCCATTCCATTTAGGACGCATTTTATTGTACTGATCAACAACCTTTGTATGGCTTATTTTATAAAAATGTACACTCGCTCTTTAACCAGTAATTACATCATTCAAGAGGCAATGGGGGCAGCCCATCAGAGCACAGTCAGTTCGCTGAGGCCATAGATCATCTTTGGGAGAGACTTGAGAGAGAGACAGAATATGTGAATTAAAAAGAAATCAGCATATTTTGCGTTTTGGTTTGCATATTATCACAAACTAAGTATTAGGGTAATTAAATTATGTTAGCTTCAGCTGTCAGCTAGCAAGGAAAACTAGCCATAGTAAAGTAAGGACATTGTTTTGCGAACCTTAATTAACAATTTCAACATTATTACATGCCTTGTCATATTATTTAAGAACGTGTTAACTTCTGTGCAGCATGAGTGGGGAGCTAACATGATGCAGCCCAGACTCACAGTGCAGGCTAGCAGTGAATAAGTGGAGCTAACAGGATGCAGCCCAGACTCACAGTGCAGGCTAGCAGTGAGTAAGTGGAGCTAACATGATGCAGCCCAGACTCACAGTGCAAGCTAGCAGTGAATAAGTGGAGCTAACAGGATGCAGCCCAGACTCACAGTGCAGGCTAGCAGTGAGTAAGTGGAGCTGACAGGATGCAGCCCAGACTCACAGTGCAGGCTAGCAGTGAGTAAGTGGAGCTAACATGATAAAGCCCAGACTCACAGTGCAGGCTAGCAGTGAGTAAGTGGAGCTAACATGATGCAGCCCAGACTCACAGTGCAGGCTAGCAGTGAGTAAGTGGAGCTAACATGATGCAGCCCAGACTCACAGTGCAGGCTAGCAGTGAGTAAGTGGAGCTAACATGATGCAGCCCAGACTCACAGTGCAGGCTAGCAGTGAGTAAGTGGAGCTAACATGATGCAGCCCAGACTCACAGTGCAGGCTAGAAGTGAGTAAGTGGAGCTAACATGATGCAGCCCAGACTCACAGTGCAGGCTAGCAGTGCGTAAGTGGAGCTAACATGATGCAGCCCAGACTCACAGTGCAGGCTAGCAGTGAGTAAGTGGAGCTAACATGATGCAGCCCAGACTCACAGTGCAGGCTAGCAGTGAGTAAGTGGAGGTAACATGATGCAGCCCAGACTCACAGTGCAGGCTAGCAGTCAGTAAGTGGACCTAACATGATGCAGCCCAGACTCACAGTGCAGGCTAGCAGTGAGTAAGTGGAGCTAACATGATGCAGCCCAGACTCACAGTGCAGGCTAGCAGTGAGTAAGTGGAGCTAACAGGATGCAGCCCAGACTCACAGTGCAGGCTAGCAGTGAGTAAGTGGAGGTAATATGATGCAGCCCAGACTCACAGTGCAGTCAGTAAGTGGAGCTAACATGATGCAGCCCAGACTCACAGTGCAGGCTAGCAGTGAGTAAGTAGAGCTAACATGATGCAGCCCAGACTCACAGTGCAGGCTAGCAGTGAGTAAGTGGAGCTAACATGATGCAGCCCAGACTCACAGTGCAGGCTAGCAGTCAGTAAGTGGAGCTAACATGATGCAGCCCAGACTCACAGTGCAGGCTAGCAGTGAGTAAGTGGAGCTAACATGATGCAGCCCAGACTCACAGTGCAGGCTAGCAGTGAGTAAGTGGAGCTAACATGATGCAGCCCAGACTCACAGTGCAGGCTAGCAGTGAGTAAGTGGAGCTAACATGATGCAGCCCAGACTCACAGTGCAGGCTAGCAGTGAGTAAGTGGAGGTAACAGGATGCAGCCCAGACTCACAGTGCAGGCTAGCAGTGAGTAAGTGGAGCTAACATGATGCAGCCCAGACTCACAGTGCAGGCTAGCAGTGAGTAAGTGGAGCTAACATGATGCAGCCCAGACTCACAGTGCAGGCTAGCAGTGAGTAAGTGGAGCTAACATGATGCAGCCCAGACTCACAGTGCAGGCTAGCAGTGAGTAAGTGGAGCAGGCAGGGTGAGCTATGATAAGGGGTTGGCTGCTCTGATAGAAAGGCTTGATCTGTGAGACACAATTAACCGAAGTACCGAAAGTAACACCATTTTTTATTTATTTTTTTATTTAACCTGTATTTAACCAGGAAGGGCTCATTGAGATTTAAAATCTCTTTTTCAAGAGCGTCCTGGCCAAGATAGGCAGCACCAAATTCTAGTAGCGAACCGTTATCATGTTCTCGCATCAAAAAAGTACTGAAGTTTGAGTATACTGTGCAACACTACTGTCCCGTCTGTCCTGTCTGCCCCTAGATAACCTCTGACTCTCCTTCTCACTTCTCTGTTTATATTCCATTCTATCTATCCCCCTTCACTTTCCATTTGTGATCTCTCTCTCTCTTTCTCTCTCCCTCTCCCTCTCCTCCCCCTTTCCATCTCCTCCCCCTTTCCATCTCCTCCCCCTTTCCATCTCCTCCCCTCTCCATCTCCTCCCCCTCTCCTTCGCTCAGCCTAGGGATGTACCTAAAAGCCAAGTCCTTTTTGAGGGAGCTTGACAGATCCAGCTAAATATTTAACCGCTGGACAGAAAATATGTTACAGAGAGCACACCCACACAGAGACCTGCACGTAGATGATTATAAAACACAACCAGACACAGGTGATCCACATATAGACTGAGTGAATGTACCGGTATGTTTTAAAGACTGAGTGAATGTACCGGTATGTGTTAAAGACTGAGTGAATGTACCGGTATGTTTTAAAAACTGAGTGAATGTACCGGTATGTTTTAAAGACTGAGTGAATGTACCGGTATGTTTTAAAGACTGAGTGAATGTACCGGTATGTTTTAAAGACTGAGTGAATGTACCGATATGTTTTAAAGACTGAGTGAATGTAAGGGTATGTTTTAAAGACTGAGTGAATGTACCGGTATGTGTTAAAGACTGAGTGAATGTACCGGTATGTTTTAAAGACTGAGTGAATGTACCGGTATGTTTTAAAGACTGAGTGAATGTACCGGTATGTTTTAAAGACTGAGTGAATGTACCGATATGTTTTAAAGACTGAGTGAATGTAAGGGTATGTTTTAAAGACTGAGTGAATGTACCGGTATGTGTTAAAGACTGAGTGAATGTACCGGTATGTTTTAAAGACTGAGTGAATGTACCGGTATGTTTTAAAGACTGAGTGAATGTACCGGTATGTTTTAAAGACTGAGTGAATGTACCGGTATGTTTTAAAGACTGAGTGAATGTACCGATATGTTTTAAAGACTGAGCGAATGTACCGGTATGTTTTAAAGACTGAGTGAATGTACCGGTATGTTTTAAAGACTGAGTGAATGTACCGGTATGTTTTAAAGACTGAGTGAATGTACCGGTATGTTTTAAAGACTGAGTGAATGTACCGGTATGTTTTAAAGACTGAGTGAATGTACCGGTATGTTTTAAAGAGTGAATGTACCGGTATGTGTTAAAGACTGAGTGAATGTACCGGTATGTTTTAAAGACTGAGTGAATGTACCGGTATGTGTTAAAGACTGAGTGAATGTACCGGTATGTTTTAAAGAGTGAATGTACCGGTATGTGTTAAAGACTGAGTGAATGTACCGGTATGTTTTAAAGACTGAGTGAATGTACCGGTATGTTTTAAAGACTGAGTGAATGTACCGGTATGTTTTAAAGACTGAGTGAATGTACCGGTATGTTTTAAAGACTGAGTGAATGTACCGGTATGTGTTAAAGACTGAGTGAATGTACCGATATGTTTTAAAGACTGAGCGAATGTACCGATATGTTTTAAAGACTGAGCGAATGTACCGGTATGTGTTAAAGACTGAGTGAATGTACCGGTATGTTTTAAAGACTGAGTGAATGTACCGATATGTTTTAAAGACTGAGTGAATGTACCGATATGTTTTAAAGACTGAGTGAATGTACCGATATGTTTTAAAGACTGAGTGAATGTACCGATATGTTTTAAAGACTGAGCGAATGTACCGATATGTTTTAAAGACTGAGTGAATGTACCGATATGTTTTAAAGACTGAGCGAATGTACCGGTATGTTTTAAAGAGTGAATGTACCGGTATGTTTTAAAGACTGAGTGAATGTACCGGTATGTTTTAAAGACTGAGTGAATGTACCGGTATGTTTTAAAGACTGAGTGAATGTACCGGTATGTTTTAAAGACTGAGCGAATGTACCGATATGTTTTAAAGACTGAGCGAATGTACCGGTATGTTTTAAAGACTGAGCGAATGTACCGATATGTTTTAAAGACTGAGCGAATGTACCGATATGTTTTAAAGACTGAGCGAATGTACCGATATGTTTTAAAGACTGAGTGAATGTACCGATATGTTTTAAAGACTGAGCGAATGTACCGGTATGTTTTAAAGAGTGAATGTACCGGTATGTTTTAAAGACTGAGTGAATGTACCGGTATGTTTTAAAGACTGAGTGAATGTACCGGTATGTTTTAAAGACTGAGCGAATGTACCGATATGTTTTAAAGACTGAGTGAATGTACCGATATGTTTTAAAGACTGAGCGAATGTACCGGTATGTTTTAAAGAGTGAATGTACCGGTATGTTTTAAAGACTGAGTGAATGTACCGGTATGTTTTAAAGACTGAGTGAATGTACCGGTATGTTTTAAAGACTGAGTGAATGTACCGATATGTTTTAAAGACTGAGCGAATGTACCGGTATGTTTTAAAGAGTGAATGTACCGGTATGTTTTAAAGACTGAGTGAATGTACCGGTATGTTTTAAAGACTGAGTGAATGTACCGGTATGTTTTAAAGACTGAGTGAATGTACCGGTATGTTTTAAAGACTGAGCGAATGTACCGATATGTTTTAAAGACTGAGCGAATGTACCGGTATGTTTTAAAGACTGAGTGAATGTACCGGTATGTTTTAAAGACTGAGTGAATGTACCGGTATGTTTTAAAGACTGAGTGAATGTACCGATATGTTTTAAAGACTGAGCGAATGTACCGGTATGTGTTAAAGACTGAGTGAATGTACCGGTATGTGTTAAAGACTGAGTGAATGTACCGGTATGTTTTAAAGACTGAGCGAATGTACCGGTATGTGTTAAAGACTGAGTGAATGTACCGATATGTTTTAAAGACTGAGCGAATGTACCGGTATGTGTTAAAGACTGAGTGAATGTACCGGTATGTTTTAAAGACTGAGTGAATGTACCGGTATGTTTTAAAGACTGAGTGAATGTACCGATATGTTTTAAAGACTGAGCGAATGTACCGATATGTTTTAAAGACTGAGTGAATGTACCGATATGTTTTAAAGACTGAGTGAATGTACCGATATGTTTTAAAGACTGAGTGAATGTACCGATATGTTTTAAAGACTGAGCGAATGTACCGATATGTTTTAAAGACTGAGTGAATGTACCGATATGTTTTAAAGACTGAGCGAATGTACCGGTATGTTTTAAAGAGTGAATGTACCGGTATGTTTTAAAGACTGAGTGAATGTACCGGTATGTTTTAAAGACTGAGTGAATGTACCGGTATGTTTTAAAGACTGAGCGAATGTACCGATATGTTTTAAAGACTGAGCGAATGTACCGGTATGTTTTAAAGACTGAGTGAATGTACCGGTATGTTTTAAAGACTGAGTGAATGTACCGGTATGTTTTAAAGACTGAGTGAATGTACCGATATGTTTTAAAGACTGAGCGAATGTACCGGTATGTGTTAAAGACTGAGTGAATGTACCGGTATGTGTTAAAGACTGAGTGAATGTACCGGTATGTTTTAAAGACTGAGTGAATGTACCGGTATGTTTTAAAGACTGAGTGAATGTACCGATATGTTTTAAAGACTGAGCGAATGTACCGGTATGTGTTAAAGACTGAGTGAATGTACCGGTATGTTTTAAAGACTGAGTGAATGTACCGGTATGTTTTAAAGACTGAGTGAATGTACCGATATGTTTTAAAGACTGAGCGAATGTACCGGTATGTGTTAAAGACTGAGTGAATGTACCGGTATGTGTTAAAGACTGAGTGAATGTACCGGTATGTTTTAAAGACTGAGTGAATGTACCGGTATGTTTTAAAGACTGAGTGAATGTACCGATATGTTTTAAAGACTGAGCGAATGTACCGATATGTTTTAAAGACTGAGTGAATGTACCGGTATGTTTTAAAGACTGAGTGAATGTACCGGTATGTGTTAAAGACTGAGTGAATGTACCGGTATGTTTTAAAGACTGAGCGAATGTACCGGTATGTGTTAAAGACTGAGTGAATGTACCGGTATGTTTTAAAGAGTGAATGTACCGATATGTTTTAAAGACTGAGTGAATGTACCGATATGTTTTAAAGACTGAGTGAATGTACCGGTATGTTTTAAAGACTGAGTGAATGTACCGGTATGTTTTAAAGACTGAGTGAATGTACCGGTATGTGTTAAAGACTGAGTGAATGTACCGGTATGTTTTAAAGACTGAGTGAATGTACCGGTATGTTTTAAAGACTGAGTGAATGTACCGATATGTTTTAAAGACTGAGTGAATGTACCGGTATGTGTTAAAGACTGAGTGAATGTACCGGTATGTTTTAAAGACTGAGTGAATGTACCGGTATGTTTTAAAGACTGAGTGAATGTACCGATATGTTTTAAAGACTGAGTGAATGTACCGATATGTTTTAAAGACTGAGTGAATGTACCGATATGTTTTAAAGACTGAGTGAATGTACCGGTATGTTTTAAAGACTGAGTGAATGTAAGGGTATGTTTTAAAGAGTGAATGTACCGGTATGTGTTAAAGACTGAGTGAATGTACCGGTATGTGTTAAAGACTGAGTGAATGTACCAGTATGTGTGCTTTCCAAGGTGTCAGTGAGCAGCCTTTCTTTGCAGATGTCAGAAGCAGACCAGTGATATCATACATTTAAAAACACAGAGAGAGAGAGGGCTCCTTCAGCACACTGATATCCATATCAACAGAGAGCTCCTTCTTCACACTGATATCCATATTAACAGAGAGCTCCTTCAGCCACTGATATCCATATTAACAGAGAGTTCCTTCAGCACACTGATATCCATATTAACAGAGAGCTCCTTCATCACACTGATATCCATATTAACAGAGAGCTCCTTCAGCACACTGATATCCATATTAACAGAGAGCTCCTTCAGCACACTGATATCCATATTAACAGAGAGCTCCTTCTTCACACTGATATCCATATTAACAGAGAGCTCCTTCAGCACACTGATATCCATATTAACAGAGAGCTCCTTCAGCACACTGATATCCATATTAACAGAGCATTTCATCACACTGATATCCATATCAACAGAGAGCTCCTTCAGCACACTGATATCCATATTAACAGAGAGCTCCTTCAGCACACTGATATCCATATCAACAGAGAGCTCCTGCATCACACTGATATCCATATTAACAGAGAGCTCCTTCAGCACACTGATATCCATATTAACAGAGAGCTCCTTCTTCAAACTGATATCCATATTAACAGAGAGCTCCTTCAGCACACTGATATCCATATTAACAGAGAGCTCCTTCAGCACACTGATATCCATATTAACAGAGAGCTCCTTCAGCACACTGATATCCATATTAACAGAGAGTTCCTTCACCACACTGATATCCATATTAACAGAGAGCTCCTTCAGCACACTGATATCCATATTAACAGAGAGCTCCTTCAGCACACTGATATCCATATTAACAGAGCATTTCATCACACTGATATCCATATCAACAGAGAGCTCCTTCAGCACACTGATATCCATATTAACAGAGAGCTCCTTCAGCACACTGATATCCATATTAACAGAGAGGTCCTTCAGCACACTGATATCCATATTAACAGAGAGCTCCTTCAGCATACTGATATCCATATTAACAGAGAGCTCCTTCATCACACAGATATCCATATTAACAGAGAGCTCCTTCAGCACACTGATATCCATATTAACAGAGAGCTCCTTCATCACACAGATATCCATATTAACAGAGAGCTCCTTCAGCATACTTATATCCATATTAACAGAGAGCTCCTTCATCACACTGATATCCATATCAACAGAGAGCTCCTTCATCACACTGATATCCATATCAACAGAGAGCTCCTTCAGCACACTGATATCCATATCAACAGAGAGCTCCTTCAGCACACTGATATCCATATTAACAGAGAGCTCCTTCAGCATACTGATATCCATATTAACAGAGAGCTCCTTCATCACACTGATATCCATATCAACAGAGAGCTCCTTCATCATACTGATATCCATATCAGCAGAGAGCTCCTTCATCACACTGATATCCATATAAACAGAGAGCTCCTTCATCACACTGATATCCATATAAACAGAGAGCTCCTTCATCACGCTGATATCCATATTAACAGAGAGCTCCTTCAGCACACTGATATCCATATCAACAGAGAGCTCCTTCATCACACTGATATCCATATTAACAGAGAGCTCCTTCATCACACTGATATACATATCAACAGAGAGCTCCTTCATCACACTGATATCCATATTAACCGAGCATTTCATCACACTGATATCCATATCAACAGAGAGCTCCTGCATCACACTGATATCCATATTAACAGAGAGCTCCTTCATCACACAGATATCCATATTAACAGAGAGCTCCTTCAGCACACTGATATCCATACTCCTTCAGCACACTGATATCCATATCAACAGAGAGCTCCTTCATCACACTGATATCCATATTAACAGAGAGCTCCTTCAGCACACTGATATCCATATTAACAGAGAGCTCCTTCATCACACTGATATGCATATCAACAGAGAGCTCCTGCATCACACTGATATCCATATTAACAGAGAGCTCCTTCATCACACAGATATCCATATTAACAGACAGCTCCTTCAGCACACTGATTATCATATTAACAGAGAGCTCCTTCAGCACACTGATATCCATATTAACAGAGAGCTCTTTCATCACACTGATATCCATATTAACAGAGAGCTCCTTCAGCACACTGATATCCATATTAACAGAGAGCTCCTTCAGCACACTGATATCCATATTAACAGAGGGCTCCTTCAGCACACTGATAATCATATTAACAGAGAGCTCCTTCAGCACACTGATATCCATATTAACAGAGGGCTCCTTCAGCACACTGATAATCATATCAACAGAGAGCTCCTTCAGCACACTGATATCCATATTAACAGAGAGCTCCTTCAGCACACTGATATCCATATTAACAGAGAGTTCCTTCAGCACACTGATATCCATATTAACAGAGAGCTCTTTCATCACACTGATATCCATATTAACAGAGAGTTTCATCACACTGATATCCATATAAACAGAGAGCTCCTGCATCACACTGATATCCATATTAACAGAGAGCTCCTGCATCACACTGATATCCATATTAACAGAGAGCTCTTTCATCACACTGATATCCATATTAACAGAGAGCTCCTTCAGCACACTGATATCCATATTAACAGAGAGCTCCTTCAGCACACTGATATCCATATTAACAGAGGGCTCCTTCAGCACACTGATATCCATATTAACAGAGAGCTCCTTCAGCACACTGATATCCATATTAACAGAGGGCTCCTTCAGCACACTGATAATCATATCAACAGAGAGCTCCTTCAGCACACTGATATCCATATTAACAGAGAGCTCCTTCAGCACACTGATATCCATATTAACAGAGAGTTCCTTCAGCACACTGATATCCATATTAACAGAGAGCTCTTTCATCACACTGATATCCATATTAACAGAGAGTTTCATCACACTGATATCCATATAAACAGAGAGCTCCTGCATCACACTGATATCCATATTAACAGAGAGCTCCTGCATCACACTGATATCCATATTAACAGAGAGTTTCATCACACTGATATGCATATCAACAGAGAGCTCCTGCATCACACTGATATCCATATTAACAGAGAGCTCCTTCATCACACAGATATCCATATTAACAGAGAGCTCCTTCAGCACACTGATATCCATAATAACAGAGAGCTCCTTCAGCACACTGATATCCATATTAACAGAGAGCTCCTTCAGCACACTGATATCCATATTAACAGAGTGCTCCTTCAGCACACTGATATCCATATCAACAGAGAGCTCCTTCATCATACTGATATCCATATCAGCAGAGAGCTCCTTCATCACACTGATATCCATATAAACAGAGAGCTCCTTCATCACACTGATATCCATATAAACAGAGACCTCCTTCATCACACTGATATCCATATAAACAGAGAGCTCCTTCATCACGCTGATATCCATATTAACAGAGAGCTCCTTCAGCACACTGATATCCATATTAACAGAGGGCTCCTTCAGCACACTGATATCCATATCAACAGAGAGCTCCTTCATCACACTGATATCCATATTAACAGAGAGCTCCTTCAGCACACTGATATCCATATTAACAGAGAGCTCCTTCATCACACTGATATGCATATCAACAGAGAGCTCCTGCATCACACTGATATCCATATTAACAGAGAGCTCCTTCATCACACAGATATCCATATTAACAGAGAGCTCCTTCAGCACACTGATTATCATATTAACAGAGAGCTCCTTCAGCACACTGATATCCATATTAACAGAGAGCTCTTTCATCACACTGATATCCATATTAACAGAGAGCTCCTTCAGCACACTGATATCCATATTAACAGAGAGCTCCTTCAGCACACTGATATCCATATTAACAGAGGGCTCCTTCAGCACACTGATATCCATATTAACAGAGAGCTCCTTCAGCACACTGATATCCATATTAACAGAGGGCTCCTTCAGCACACTGATAATCATATCAACAGAGAGCTCCTTCAGCACACTGATATCCATATTAACAGAGAGCTCCTTCAGCACACTGATATCCATATTAACAGAGAGTTCCTTCAGCACACTGATATCCATATTAACAGAGAGCTCTTTCATCACACTGATATCCATATTAACAGAGAGTTTCATCACACTGATATCCATTTAAACAGAGAGCTCCTGCATCACACTGATATCCATATTAACAGAGAGCTCCTGCATCACACTGATATCCATATTAACAGAGAGTTTCATCACACTGATATGCATATCAACAGAGAGCTCCTGCATCACACTGATATCCATATTAACAGAGAGCTCCTTCATCACACAGATATCCATATTAACAGAGAGCTCCTTCAGCACACTGATATCCATAATAACAGAGAGCTCCTTCAGCACACTGATATCCATATTAACAGAGAGCTCCTTCAGCACACTGATATCCATATTAACAGAGAGCTCCTTCAGCACACTGATATCCATATCAACAGAGAGCTCCTGCATCACACTGATATCCATATCAGCAGAGAGCTCCTTCATCACACTGGTATCCATATTAACAGAGAGCTCCTTCAGCACACTGATATCCATATTAACAGAGAGCTCCTTCAGCACACTGATATCCATATTAACAGAGAGCTCCTTCAGCATACTGATATCCATATCAACAGAGAGCTCCTTCATCACACTGATATCCATATTAACAGAGAGCTCCTTCAGCACACTGATATCCATATTAACAGAGAGCTCCTTCAGCACACTGATATCCATATCAACAGAGAGCTCCTTCATCACACTGATATCCATATCAACAGAGAGCTCCTTCTTCACACTGATATCCATATCAACAGAGAGCTCCTTCATCACACAGATATCCATATTAACATAGAGTTTCATCACACTGATATCCATATTAACAGAGAGCTCCTTCATCACACTGATATCCATATCAACAGAGAGCTCCTTCATCACACTGATATCCATATTAACAGAGAGTTTCATCACACTGATATCCATATTAACAGAGAGTTTCATCACACTGATATCCATATTAACAGAGTATATTAACAGAGTCCTTAACAACACACACACAAACAATTACAATAATAGTTCTGTTGTGAGGAGAAGCTCCAAAAGACTTCCCAGTGTCTGCACCCCCGCACCAATCCCTCTATCTTTTCTCCTTCTCTCACTCCTGTTTTCTCTCTCCTTCTCTCTCCGTCTCTCCTTCTCTCACTCCTATTTTCTCGCTCCTTCTCTCTCTCCTTCTGTCTCTCTCTCTCCTTCTCTCCATCCTTCTCTCACTCCTTTTTTCTCTCTCATTCTCTCTCTCCTCTCTCTCCTTCTCTATTGCTCCTTCTCTCACTCTTTCTCTTTTCTCATTTTAATGACCTGATGACTCGTCTCATGGCTCATCTGGACGCCAGTGGAGACACAGACATCACCATCTGCACCCAGTTGTCTGTGTGTCTGCCTTACCGTTCTGTCTGGCTGTGTGTGTGTGTGTGTGTGTGTGTGTGTGTGTGTGTGTGTGTGTGTGTGTGTGTGTGTGTGTGTGTGTGTGTGTGTGTGTGTGTCTGCCTGCGTTGTGCATGTGTGTTTTTCTATAGTCAGCATGCAGCACTTTTACGAGTGCAGTTTACGAGTCTGCTTTCTACTGTGTGTGTGTGTGTGTGTGTGTGAGTGTGCGCGTTTCTGTTTTGCCTGCCTCATATGAATCTTCAATGACCTTCAATGACCTAACATGGTGCCGGACGTACAAGATGCAAGGACCCTGGATGTCCATTCTACATGTTGTGTTTCTATGCTGTCCCTCTGTCTGTACGGTGTGTCCTGAGCCAGCTGGAGGCCTGGGGTTCCAGACGACACACAGATCAGACAGACAAACAGCAGCCAACTAGACACTGGTAAATCATAAACAAACTAGTCTGCCCCCCCGCCTACCCTCCTCCCTCCCGTCTTTGAAGCACGGTCTGAGGATCTGAATGTCTGAACACATGACAAGCCAAGTGCCTCAGACTGTTAAAAAAAAGGGAGGGAATTAGAGACAATGGACACAGATAGAAAGAGGCAGAGGGAGATGGAGAGATGAGGGAGAGAGAGATGGAGAGATGAGGGAGAGAAAGGGCTTAGGACAGAGGACAAGCCAAGAAGAAAGTGACACAAAGACAGAGGGAGGGAGAGAGACATTTGGGGTGGGAGGGAAAATGATTAGAGGACAGGAAACAAGCCAAGAGACTGACAGAGAGAAGACATGATGGTGGGAGAGGAGGGAAGGGACATTACGAGAGACTGGGGGATATAGAGAAAAGGAACATGTGATGAAAAGGGAGGACAGCTGACTAGACTGAAGGAGAACAGAGTGATGGCATACAGGTGTTCCCTCCCTCCCTCCCCCTACCTGATGTCATGTCCAGAGGCCCCATCTGTGACTGGCAGGCAAAGGGGGCCAGTTCACACAATTCAAAAGCATCTGATTGGTTGCTGCCTCAATGGCTCCAGAGCCGAAAGGGCCCGGCCAGGGGTGTCCTGTGTGTGTGTGGCAGGGATTTAGGGATTTGATGCCTCTTGTTGGCATGGGAGAGGTGGGCACGGTGGTGTGTGTGTCGTAGAGCCTGTGCGGTGGTGTGTGTGATGTTGTCTGTAATAAAAGGGAAGATGAGACATGAAGGGAGTAGTTTCAGGTTGTTCTGGGGGGGTGCTTCAATTTGCATACTGCCCCAACAGATCCACAGATGACACAATCTATATTGCACTCCACACTGCCCTTTCCCACCTGGACAAATGGAACACCTATGTGAGAATGCTGTTCATTGACTACAGCTCAGCGTTCAACACCATAGAGCCCACAAAGCTCATCACTAAGCTGAGGACCCTGGGACTAAACACCTCCCTCTGGAACTGGATCCTGGACTTTCTGATTCTAAATGTAACCCTAACCAAGCAGTTCCTTATCAACAGAAGGTCATACTATCAACAAACTATCTGTAGAACATCTATCGTCGGACTATCCAGACTATCCAAATGAAGTGTGACCCCCATTCTTCCATCCGTCCAGGCCTTGGACCCTCTGCCTCAAGGCTCAATGTTTCCAAATGTTTCTTTGCAAGGTGGAGTCGATGGTTGCTAAAGAAATACTTATCCTCTCTCTCACACATGCTCAACATGACAAAGACACAAATAGACTAGTGGGGCATACTTCTCCTATCAAAGTGTTCCTTTTCAAAAGGAGTGATGGAATGCATTTATAATTAACCAGCAAACATAAAGACAGCTGAATGATTGTAGAGGTAAGTACATATTCCAATCAAAAGCACATGCTTTCAAATTATCCCAATTTACAGATGTAAAACATATTAAGATAAAACTTCACAATTACGAAGCATTTATGAGAATGTTCTCTCACTCTCTCTCTTCTTCCCATCTTCTCTTCCTTTGTTCCGCTCTTGTGTGTCGCCCCCGCCTGCCTGCAGCCCTGTGGTCTGTGTGATTATTCATTCAGAGTTACATTTAAACTGTCTGGGCAGTCGAAATAACTCCTCCAGTGCTGCTCATTTTACGCTTGGCAGGACCCCCATGTGCTCCCCACTGTCAGCCTTAACCCCTAACACACACGCACACACACTCACCAACATGCATACACACATGCACACACATGCACACACACCATTCCACTGCATCACCCTATTCAGTGTTCATTTCCACAGTGGCATCCTATTGCCATGCTTAATCTAGTGAACAGTACAACCTAGTGACAACCAGCTAGTCATTCAAACCCCCCATTCGACTTGCCTGGCTACCCAGACTCCTTGCTCCTGTCACGCCCTGACCATAGAGAGCCTTTTTTGTTCTCTATTTTGGTTAGGTCGGGGTGTGACTAGGGGGGGTGTTCCTATCTAGGTGTTTTGTTTCTATGTTGGCCTGGTATGGTTCCCAATCAGAGACAGCTGTATATCGTTGTCTCTGATTGGGGATCATATTTAGGCAGCCAATTACCCACTGTGTTTTGTGGGATCTTGTTTCTGCGTGGGATCTTGTGGGATCTTGTTTCTGCATCGTTCCGGTACAATTCATGCAGGCAACTCTGTGAGCACTGCATGAACTTCACTGGTCGTGTATTCTTTATTGTTTTTTTTGTTCGGTTCTTTTAAAATAAAAAGATGTCGAACCGATATCACTCTGCGCTTTGGTCTGAATATGCTTCCAACGTCGATGGCGACAGCTCCAGCCAAACACCACGCCCATGGATGTTAATTTCTTCTCCTCAATGAGTCTGGATCTGAGTACCTCCCCGACCCTTTACCGAACGCAAACACATTCCGGGCCATCTTACTGGGTTCGCCCTGAGCCAGAACACACGTGGGCAAAGCAGCAGTTTGAAAATGTGTCATTGGCTTTGATTCTTTGATTGGTTAGAAATTATACAATCAATGATTACTGTGTTTTGTACAACTCCCCTCATCAAAGGACTTCAATGATGGCAGTATCTGACTGAATTATGTAGCGAACGATAGAGCAGTGGAAGAATTCAGTTTGAGTCGTCAGGCAACCATTCTACTACAACAACATTCCATGAACACTGATATACATGGACCAACCACAGATTCATGAATATGTAAACATCACATGACAGCATAGTGTCAAAAAAGGGCAGTTCCACACTATTCCACACTATTCCACACAGCGACTTGAGCATGCATGGAAATCCCTTCCATCTCATATAGCAAAACTGGTTTCAAAAAACAAATAAAGCAACACCTCACGGCACAACGCCTCTCCCCCATGTGACCTACTTGTTGTGTGTATATACTGACATGCATGTGTAACTGATAGATGCACACACACACTACATGTTAATATTTTTAAATGTATGTCAATTATAGTCTTTTGTCTGTAATACATTTTTCGTGATGTGTCAGATCCCAGAATAACTAGGCTGTCCCCATTGAAGTCGGCTAATGGGGTTCCTAATAAATCAAATCAAACACTAACTGCAGCACATTACAGTAGTTTAGAAATATAACTTCCTGGTGATGTTGAAAGCAATTCACTGCGCTCACACGTACTGTAAAAATCACTGTTCTGAGCTGCCAGACCTGCATTAGTACACTGAACCCCACTCAGCTCTGGAACGCAATGTAACCTGGGATCACACACATACACACACATAGACATGCACACATGGTCAAACAGATACGCTCATAGAAGATGGCGCCGACAGAGAAGGTCGCCTCGCATCGAGTCCTTAGGAAACTATGCAGTATTTTGTTTTATTGTGTAATATTTCTTACATTGCTACCCCAGGAAATCTTAAGTCATAGTACATACAGCCGGGAAAAACTATTGGATATAAGAGCGACGTCAAATTACCAATATTACGACCAGGAATTTGACTTTCCCGAAGTGGATCCTCTGTTTGTACCATCACCCAGGACAATGGATCTAATCCCAGATGCCGACCCAAAACAACGGCGCCGCAGAAGGGGCAGAGGGAGCGGCATCCTGGTCAGGCTCCATAGACGTGCACATTGCCCACCGCTCCCAAGAACACTACTCACAAATGTCCAGTCTCTTGAAAACAAGGTAGACGAAATGCAAGCAATGGTGGCCTTCCAGAGAGACATCAGAGATTGTAACATCCTCTGTTTCACAGAAACATTGCTTTCTTGGGATATGTTGATGGATTCGGTTCAGCCACCGGGCTTCTCCATGCATCATGACGACAGAGATAAACACCTCTTTGGGAAGAGGAAGGGTGGGGGTGTGTGCTTCATGATTAACGACTCATGGTGTAATCATAACAACATACTCACCCGATCTAGAATTCCTTACAATCAAATGCCGGCCATATTACCTCCCAAGAGAATTCTCGTCAATTATTGTCACAGATGTGTACATTCCCCCTCAAGCAGACACCAAGACGGCCCTCAAAAAAATTCACTGGACTCTATGTAAACTTGAAACCATATATCCTGAGGCTGCATTTATTGTAGTAGGTGATTTTAACAAAGCAAATTTGAGAACAAGGCTACCTAAATCCTATCAGCATATTGATTGCAGTACCCACGGGGGTAATGCACTTGATCACTGCTACTCTAACTTCCACGATGCATACAAAGCCCTCCCCAACCCTCCATTCGGTAAATCCGACCATTCAATGCTGGTCTGACCAATTGGAATCCACGATTCAAGATTGTTTTGATCACGCGGACTGG
>NC_074693.1:30339860-30354860 GCF_029448725.1 Salvelinus fontinalis | reverse complement strand
TAGAGGAAAGGCTGTGCAACCACTGCACAACAGCAGAACCTGAGACGGAGCTGCATTTCCTGACAAAATGTAAAAAATATTAAACAATTAGAGTGTCATTTCCCCAAATTTGAAACACATAAAGGCCTCTGATACAGTAGCTGTGGATTGGCAGCACACTACATTGCTGCTTGCCATAAAATGAGGGACAGTGTCTGACACATCACCCAATGTCATCTATACCATTGTTATTGTTATTGTCCATTGTATGGTTATTTTGACCCTTGATTATTGTTGTTACTGATTGTCCCGTTGACAATATTGATCATTATAATTTTAATTATGTTCATATCTTAAATCTCCTCAGTATGCTTTGGCAATATGTACATTGTTACGTCATGACATTTTTGTTGTTGTTGAGAGAACAAGAGAGAAAGAGAGAGAGAGATAGAGAATGGAAGAGAGCACAAGAGACCTAGAAAGAGAGAGCTATATAAAGAGAGAGAGAGAGAGGCTTGAATACATTAGGTGGAGGACCCATATGAACACGGGTGTTACCATGACAAAGAGATGCCTCCAACGCCCCATGGCACCCGCATCTACGGCAGGGCTCCGCTAACACAAATTGAGTGAGAATATTCCCAAGCATGCTCGCGCTTTACGTTGAGGCGTACAAAGCTCAGAACGTCCCCTTAACGTTCTCCTCTGGGGGAGGAAAAAGGTTCTGGGAATATCAGGAATAATCAAAAGAGGGAATGAAATAGGGAAGAAGGTCTTAAGAGAGAGAGAGGGAAGGGAAATGAGGAAAACAATGTTTCCAATGTTGATAATAAATTAGATTGTTGTCGCTGCTCTGTGAGACATCCATTCTCCCACAATCCCACCCGCCATTTTATTTTTCACATCATAACAGGCAACCCTTTCAGCACTATGTCATGTTTTGTCTTTGATCTTCATGTCTTGTCCCTGTGCTTCCCTCTGCTGGTCTTATTAGGTTCTTTCCCTCTTTCTATTCCTCTCTCTCCTCCTCCCTTTTTCCCTCTCCCGCTCTCTCTCTCTATCGTTCCGTTCTTGCTCCCAGCTGGTTCTCATTCTCCTAACGACCTTATTTACTCTTTCACACCTGTCCCCTATTTTGCCCTCTGATTTGAGTCCCTATTTCTCCCTCTGTTTTCTGCTTCTGTCTTTGTCGGATTCTTGTTTGAGGTTAGCTGCTCTGTGTCCTTGTTCCGCCCTGTTGTGTTTTTGCATTTGTCAGAAGTTGCGTGTGAGCAGGTGTCTATGTCAGCTACGGTCTGTGCCTTCCTGAAGCGACCTGCAGTCGGTGGTCGCGTCTCCAGTCGTTCCTCTCTACTGACAAGAGGTTTTCAGTTTCCTGTTTTGGATTACCTTTGGATAATATCCAGGAACATCATTGTTTGTTTAAGACTGGAATAAAGACTCTGTTTCTATTACGTCGCTTTTGGGTCCTCCTTCATCAGCATAACAGAAGAATCCGACCAAGAATGGACCCAGCGACTATGGATTCTCTCAACACTACCGTCAAGTTCCAGGGAGCAATGCTCGGCAGACACGAGCAGGAATTGTCTGCTGCTCGTCATGCCGTTGAGACCCTGGCCGCTCAGGTCTCCGATCTCTCAGGACAGTTTCAGAGTCTTCGTCTCGTACCACAAGCTACTTCCTGGTCTTCCGAGTCTCCGGAACCCAGGGTTAATAATCCACCATGTTACTCTGGACAGCCCACTGAGTGTCGCTCCTTTCTCACCCAGTGTGATATTGTGTTCTCTCTCCAGCCCAACACATACTCTGGAGAGAGAGCTCGGATCGCTTACGTCATATCACTCCTTACTGGGCGGGCTCGGGAGTGGGGCACAGCTA
Source organism: Salvelinus fontinalis (assembly GCF_029448725.1). Classification (NCBI taxonomy): domain Eukaryota; kingdom Metazoa; phylum Chordata; class Actinopteri; order Salmoniformes; family Salmonidae; genus Salvelinus; species Salvelinus fontinalis. The sequence goes on along the minus strand of NC_074693.1, from coordinate 30,353,003 downwards.
TTTGGGAGGCAAGGGCTGAGTGTTCTGACGTTTATCAGAACTTTAAGGAGGAGATGATACGGGTCTTTGATCGTTCAGTTTTTGGGAAGGAGGCTTCCAGGGGTCTGGCTTCCCTATGTCAAGGTGATCGATCCATAACGGATTACTCTATAGAGTTTCGTACTCTTGCTGCATCCAGTGACTGGAACGAGCCGGCGTTGCTCGCTCGTTTTCTGGAGGGACTCCACGCTGAGGTTAAGGATGAGATTCTCTCCCGGGAGGTTCCTTCCAGCGTGGACTCTTTGATTGCACTCGCTATCCGCATAGAACGACGGGTAGATCTTCGTCACCGAGCTCGTGGAAGAGAGCTCGCGTTAACGGTGTTTCCCCTCTCCGCATCTCGACCATCTCCTTCCATCGGCTCAGAGACTGAGCCCATGCAGCTGGGAGGTGTTCACATCTCGACGAAGGAGAGGGAACGGAGAATCACCAACCGCCTTTGCTTCTATTGCGGTTCTGCTGGACATTTTGTCATGTCATGTCCAGTTAAAGGCCAGAGCTCATCAGTAAGCAGAGGGCTACTGGTGAGCGCTACTACTCAGGTCTCTCCATCAAGATCCTGTACTACCTTGTCGGTCCATCTACGCTGGACCGGGTCGGCTGCTTCCTGCAGTGCCTTGATAGACTCTGGGGCTGAGGGTTGTTTTATGGACGAAGCATGGGCTCGGAAACATGACATTCCTCTCAGAGAGTTAGGGAGGATCACACCCATGTTCGCCTTAGATGGTAGTCCTCTCCCCAGTATCAGATATGAGACACTACCTTTAACCCTCACAGTATCTGGTAACCACAGTGAGACCATTTCTTTTTAGATTTTTTGTTCACCTGTTACACCTGTTGTTTTGGGTCATCCCTGGCTAGTATGTCATAATCCTTCTATTAATTGGTCTAGTAATTCTATCCTTTCCTGGAACGTTTCTTGTCATGTGAAGTGTTTAATGTCTGCTATCCCTCCTGTTTCTTCTGTCCCCTCTACTCAGGAGGAGCCTGGTGATGTGACAGGAGTGCCGGAGGAATATCATGATCTACGCACGGTCTTCAGTCGGTCCAGAGCCAACTCTCTTCCTCCTCACCGGTCGTATGATTGTTGTATTGATCTCCATCCGGGGACCACTTCTCCTCGGGGTAGATTATTCTCTCTGTCGGCTCCCGAACGTAAGGCTCTCGATGATTATCTGTCTGCTGAAGGCATTCAGATGGATCCCGCTAAGGTCCAGGATGTCAGCGATTGGCCTGTTCCTAAGTCACGTGTCGAGTTACAGCGCTTTCTCGGTTTCGCTAATTTCTATCGGCGTTTCATTCGTAATTTCGGTCAAGTGGCTGCCCCTCTCACAGCTCTGACTTCTGTCAAGTCTTGCTTTAAGTGGTCTGGTTCCGCCCAGGGAGCTTTTGATCTCCTCAAGAAGCGTTTTACATCCGCCCCTATCCTTGTTACTCCTGACGTCACTAAACAATTCATTGTCGAGGTTGACGCTTCAGAGGTGGGCGTGGGAGCCATTCTGTCCCAGCGCTTCCAGTCTGACGATAAGGTCCATCCTTGCGCTTACTTTTCTCATCGATTGTCGCCATCGGAACCCGAGGGGATTCTCCCTGAAGGGCGTGTTGTCGGGTTGACTGTCTGGGGAATTGAGAGACAGGTAAAGCAAGCACTCACTCACACTGCGTCGCCGCGCGCTTGTCCTAGTAACCTTCTGTTCGTTCCTGTCTCTATTCGTCTGGCTGTTCTTCAGTGGGCTCATTCTGCCAAGTTAGCTGGTCACCCCGGCGTTCGGGGTACGCTTGCTTCGATTCGCCAGTGGTTTTGGTGGCCTACTCAGGAGCGGGACACGCGCCGTTTCGTGGCTGCTTGTTCGGACTGCGCGCAGACTAAGTCAGGTAACTCTCCTCCTGCCGGTCGTCTTAGACCGCTTCCCATTCCTTCTCGACCATGGTCTCAGATCGCCTTAGACTTTATTACCGGTCTGCCTTCGTCGGCGGGGAGGACTGTGAGAGCTGCCAATAAACGTAGGATTAAGAGTCCAAGGTATTGTCGCGGTCAGAGAGTGTGGCTTTCCACTCGTAACCTTTCCATTACGACAGCTTCTCGCAAGTTGACTCCGCGGTTCATTGGTCCGTTCCGTGTCTCTCAGGTCGTTAATCCTGTCGCTGTGCGACTGCTTCTTCCGCGACATCTTCGTCGCATCCACCCTGTCTTCCATGTCTCTTGTGTCAAGCCTTTTCTTCGCGCCCCCGTTCGTCTTCCCTCCCCCCCTCCCGTCCTTGTCGAGGGCGCACCTATTTACAAGGAACGGAAGATCATGGACATGCGTTCTCAGGGACGTGGTCAACAGTACTTAGTGGATGGGGAGGGTTTCGGTCCTGAGGAGAGGAGTTGGGTTCCATCGCGGGACGTGCTGGACCGTTCGTTGATTGATGATTTCCTTCGTCGCCGCCAGGGTTCCTCCTCGAGTGCGCCAGGAGGCGCTTGGTGAGTGGGGGGGTACTGTCATGTTTTGTCTTTGATCTTCATGTCTTGTCCCTGTGCTTCCCTCTGCTGGTCTTATTAGGTTCTTTCCCTCTTTCTATTCCTCTCTCTCCTCCTCCCTTTTTCCCTCTCCCGCTCTCTCTCTCTATCGTTCCGTTCTTGCTCCCAGCTGGTTCTCATTCTCCTAACGACCTTATTTACTCTTTCACACCTGTCCCCTATTTTGCCCTCTGATTTGAGTCCCTATTTCTCCCTCTGTTTTCTGCTTCTGTCTTTGTCGGATTCTTGTTTGAGGTTAGCTGCTCTGTGTCCTTGTTCCGCCCTGTTGTGTTTTTGCATTTGTCAGAAGTTGCGTGTGAGCAGGTGTCTATGTCAGCTACGGTCTGTGCCTTCCTGAAGCGACCTGCAGTCGGTGGTCGCGTCTCCAGTCGTTCCTCTCTACTGACAAGAGGTTTTCAGTTTCCTGTTTTGGATTACCTTTGGATAATATCCAGGAACATCATTGTTTGTTTAAGACTGGAATAAAGACTCTGTTTCTATTACGTCGCTTTTGGGTCCTCCTTCATCAGCATAACACACTATCACAATTCAGCAGTCCCCCCCTCTTCTCTTCTAATAATAGAGTTGGTAGTGGTGTGTATATAGTGGTGGTGGTAGAGGTGGTAGTGGTGTGTATATAGTGGTAGTGGTGGTAGTGGTGGTAGTGGGGTGTATATAGTGGTAGTGGTGGTAGTGGTGTGTATATAGTGGTGGTGGCAGTGGTGGTAGTGGGGTGTATATAGTGGTGGTGGTAGAGGTGGTAATGGGGTGTATATAGTGGTGGTGGTATAGGTGGTAGTGGTGTGTATATAGTGGTGGTGGTAGTGGTGGTAGTGGTGTGTATATAGTGGTGGTGGTAGAGGTGGTAGTGGGGTGTATATATTGATGTGGTAGAGGTGGTTGCGGGGTGTATATAGTGGTGATTTTAGAGGTGGTAGTGGGGTGTATATAGTGGTGGTGGGGGTGGTAGAGGTGGTAGTGGGGTGTATATAGTGGTGGTGGTAGAGGTGGTAGTGGTTGTGTATATAGTGGTGGTGGTAGGGGTGGTAGTGGTGTATATAGTGGTGTTGGTAGAGGTGGTAGTGGGGTGTATATATTGGTGGTGTTATAGGTGGTAGAGGGGTGTATATAGTGGTGGTGGTGGTGGTGGTAGAGGTGTTAGTTGGGTGTATATAGTTGTGGTGGTGGAGGTGGTAGTGGTAGAGGTGATAGTGGGTTGTATGTATTGGTGGTGCTATAGGTGGTAGTGGGGTGTATATAGTGGTGGTGGTACTGGTGTGTATATAGTGGTGGTGGTACTGGTGTGTATATAGTGGTGGTGGTGGTAGAGGTGGTAGTGGGGTGAATATAGTGGTGGTGGTAGAGGTGGTAGTGGTAGAGGTGATAGTGGGTTGTATGTATTGGTGGTGCTATAGGTGGTAGTGGGGTGAACATAGTGGTGGTGGTAGAGGTGGTAGTGGGGTGTATATAGTGGTGGTGGTAGAGGTGGTAGTGGTGTGTATAAAGTGGTGGTGGTAGAGGTGTTAGTGGGGTGTATATAGTAATGGTGATAGAGGTGGTAGTGGTGGTAGTGGGGTGTATATAGTGGTGGTGATAAAGGTGGTAGTGGGGTGTATTTAGTGGTAGTGGTGTGTATATAGTGGTGGTGGTACTGGTGTGTATATAGTGGTGGTGGTGGTAGAGGTGGTAGTGGGGTGAATATAGTGGTGGTGGTAGAGGTGGTAGTGGTAGAGGTGATAGTGGGTTGTATGTATTGGTGGTGGAATAGGTGGTAGTGGGGTGTATATAGTGGTGGTGATAGAGGTGGTAGTGGGGTGTATATAGTGATGGTGGTAGATGTGGTAGAGGGGTGTATAAGGTGATGGTGGTAGAGGTGGTAGTGGTGGTAGTGGGGTGTATAAAGTGGTGGTGGTAGAGGTGTTAGTGGGGTGTATATAGTGGTGGTGGTAGAGGTGTTAGTGGGGTGTATATAGTAATGGTGATAGAGGTGGTAGTGGTGGTAGTGGGGTGTATATAGTGGTGGTGGTAGAGGTGGTAGTGGTGTGTATATAGTGGTGGTGGTAGAGCTGGTAGTGTGGTGTGTATAGTGGTGGAGGTAGAGGTGGTAGAGGGGTGTATATAGTGGTGGTGGTGGTGGTGGTAGAGGTGTGTATATAGTGGTGGTGGTAGAGCTGGTAGTGTGGTGTGTATATAGTGGTGGTGGTAGAGCTGGTAGTGTGGTGTGTATAGTGGTGGCGGGAGAGGTGGTAGTGGGGTGTATATAGTGGTGGTGCGAGAGGTGGTAGTGGGGTGTATTTAGTGGTGGTGGTGGTAGAGGTGGTAGAGGTGGTAGTGGGGTGTATATAGTGGTGGTGGTAGAGGTGGTAGTGGTGTGTATATAGTGGTGGAGGTAGAGGTGGTAGAGGGGTGTATATAGTGGTGGTGGTGGTGGTGGTAGAGGTGGTAGTGGGGTGTATATAGTGGTGGTGGTAGTGGTGTGTATATAGTGGTGGTGGTGGTAGAGGTTGTAGTGCGGTGAATATAGTGGTGGTGGTAGAGGTGGTAGTGGGGTGAACATAGTGGTGGTGTTGGTAGTGGGGTGTATATAGTGGTGGTGTTAGAGGTGGTAGTGGGGTGTATATAGTGATGGTGGTAGATGTGGTAGAGGGGTGTATATAGTGATGGTGGTAGAGGTGGTGGTAGTGGGGTGTATATAGTGGTGGTGGTAGAGGTGGTAGTGGTGTGTATGAAGTGGTGGTGGTAGAGGTGGTAATGGGGTGTATATAGTGGTGGAGGTAGAGGTGGTAGTGGGGTGTATATAGTGGTGGTGGTAGAGGTGGTAGTGGGGTGTATATAGTGGTGGTGGTAGAGGTGGTAGTGGGGTGTATATAGTGGTGGTGGTGGTGGTGGAAGAGGGGTGTATAGTGGTGGTGGTAGAGGTGGTAGTGGGGTGTATATAGTGGTGGTGGTAGAGGTGGTAGTGGGGTGTATATAGTGGTGGTGGTAGAGGTGGTAATGGGGTGTATATAGTGGTGGAGGTAGAGGTGGTAGTGGGTTGTATATAGTGGTGGTGTTATAGGTGGTAGAGGGGTGTATATAGTGGTGGTGGTGGTGGTGGAAGTGGGGTGTATATAGTGGTGGTAGAGGTGGTAGTGGTGGTAGTGGTGTGTATATAGTGGTGGTGGTAGAGGTGGTAGTGGTGTGTATATAGTGGTGGTAGAGGTGGTAGTGGTGGTAGTGGTGTGTATATAGTGGTGGTGGTAGAGGTGGTAGTGGTGTGTATATAGTGGTTTTGGCAGAGGTGGGAGTGGGGTGTATATAGTGGTGGTGTTATAGGTGGTAGAGGGGTGTATATAGTGGTGGTGGTAGTGGGGTGTATATAGTGGTGGTGGTAGTGGTGGTAGTGGGGTGTATATAGTAATGGTGATAGAGGTGGTAGTGGTGGTAGTGGGGTGTATATAGTGGTGGTGATAAAGGTGGTAGTGGGGTGTATATAGTGGTGGTGGTAGTGGGGTGTATATAGCGGTGGTGGTGGTGGTGGAAGAGGGGTGTATAGTGGTGGTGGTAGAGGTGGTAGTGGGTTGTATATAGTGGTGGTGGTGGTGGAAGAGGTGGTAGTGGGGTGAATATAGTGGTGTTGGTAGAGGTGGTAGTGGAGTGTATATATTGGTTGGTGTTATAGGTGGTAGATGGGTGTATATAGTGGTGGTGGTGGTGGTGGTGGTGGTAGAGGGGTGTATATAGTGGTGGTGGTGGTGGTGGTGGTGGAGGTGGTGGTAGAGATGTTAGTTGGGTGTATATAGTTGTGGTGGTGGAGGTGGTAGTGGGGTGTATATAGTGGTGGTGGTAGTGGGGTGTATATAGTGGTGGTGGTAGTGGTGGTAGTGGGGTGTATATAGTAATGGTGATAGAGGTGGTAGTGGTGGTAGTGGGGTGTATATAGTGGTGGTGAAAAAGGTGGTAGTGGGGTGTATATAGTGGTGGTGGGAGAGGTGGTAGTGGGGTGTATATAGTGGTGGTGGTAGAGGTGGTAATGGGGTGTATATAGTGGTGGAGGTAGAGGTGGTAGAGGGGTGTATATAGTGATGGTGGTAGAGGTGGTATTGGGTTGTATATAGTGGTGGTGTTATAGGTGGTAGAGGGGTGTATATAGTGGTGGTGGTGGTGGTGGAAGTGGGGTGTATATAGTGGTGGTAGAGGTGGTAGTGGTGGTAGTGGTGGTAGTGGTGGTAGTGGTGTGTATATAGTGGTGGTGGTAGAGGTGGTAGTGTTGTGTATATAGTGGTGTTGGCAGAGGTGGGAGTTGGGTGTAGATAGTGGTGGTGGTAGAGGTGGTAGTGGGTTGTATATAGTGGTGGTGTTATAGGTGGTAGAGGGGTGTATATAGTGGTGGTGTTTTAGGTGGTAGAGGGGTGTATATAGTGGTGGTGGTGGTGGTGGAAGAGGGGTGTATAGTGGTGGTGGTAGAGGTGGTAGTGGGGTGTATATAGTGGTGGTGGTGGTGGTAGAGGTGGTAGTGGGGTGAATATAGTGGTGTTGGTAGAGGTGGTAGTGGAGTGTATATAGTAATGGTGATAGAGGTGGTAGTGGTGGTAGTGGGGTGTATATAGTGGTGGTGATAAAGGTGGTAGTGGGGTGTATATAGTGGTGGCGGCAGACATGGTAGTGGGGTGTATATAGTGGTGGTGGTAGAGGTGGTAGTGTTGTGTATATAGTGGTGTTGGCAGAGGTGGTAGTGGGGTGTATTTAGTGGTGGTTGTGGTAGAGGTGGTAGAGGTGGTATTGGGGTGTATTTAGTGGTGGTGGTGGTAGAGGTGGAAGTGGTGGTAGTGGTGTGTATATAGTGGTGGTGGTAGAGGTGGTAGTGGTGTGTATATAGTGATGGTGGTAGAGGTGGTAGTGGGGTGTATTTAGTGGTGGTGGTGGTAGAGGTGGTAGAGGTGGTAGTGGTGTGTATATAGTGGTGGTTGTAGAGGTGGTAGTGGTGTGTATATAGTGGTGGATGTAGAGGTGGTAGTGGTGTGTATATAGTGGTGGTGGTAGAGGTGGTAATGGGGTGTATATAGTGGTGGATGTAGAGGTGGTAGAGGGGTGTATATAGTGATGGTGGTAGAGTTGGTAGTGGGTTGTATATAGTGGTGGTGGTAGAGGTGGTATTGGTGGTAGTGGTGTGTATATAGTGGTGGTGGTAGAGTTGGTAGTGGGGTGTATATAGTGGTGGTGGTAGAGGTGGTAGTGGTGTGTATATAGTGGTGGTGGTAGAGGTGGTAGTGGTGTGTATATAGTGGTGTTGGCAGAGGTGGTAGTGGTGTGTATATAGTGGTGGTTTTAGAGGTGGTAGTGGGGTGTATATAGTGGTGGTGGTGGTGGTAGAGGTGGTAGTGGGGTGAAAGTAGTGGTGGTGGTAGAGGTGGTAGTGGTGTGTATATAGTGATGGTGGTAGAGGTGGTTGCGGGGTGTATATAGTGGTGGTGGTGGTGGTAGAGGTGGTAGTTGGGGGAATATAGTGGTGGTGGTAGAGGTTTTAGTGGGGTGTATATAGTGGTGGTGGCAGAGGTGGTAGTGGGGTGTATATAGCGGTGGTTTTAGAGGTGGTAGTGGGGTGTATATAGTGGTGGTGGTGGTGGTAGAGGTGGTAGTTGGGTCAATATAGTGGTGGTGGTAGAGGTGGTAGTGGGGTGTATATGGTGGTGGTGGTAGAGGTGGTAGTGGGGTGTATATAGTGGTGGTGGTAGGGGTGGTAGTGGTGTGTATATAGTGGTGGTGGCAAAGGTGGTAGTGGGGTGTATATATAGGTGGTGTTATAGGTGGTAGAGGGGTGTATATAGTGGTGGTGGTGGTGGTAGAGGTTTTAGTTGGGTGTATATAGTTGTGGTGGTGGAGGTGGTAGTGGGGTGTATATAGTGGTGGTGGTAGTGGTGTGTATATAGTGGTGGTGGGGGTAGAGGTGGTAGTGGGGTGAATATAGTGGTGGTGGTAGAGGTGATAGTGGGTTGTATGTATTGGTGGTGCTATAGGTGGTAGTGGGGTGTATATAGTGGTGGTGCTATAGGTGGTAGTGGGGTGTATATAGTGGTGGTGGTGGTGGTGGTAGTGGGGTGTATATAGTGGTGGTGGTAGAGGTGGTGGTGGTGTGCATAAAGTGGTGGTGGTAGAGGTGGTAGTGGGGTGTATATAGTGATGGTGGTAGATGTGGTAGAGGGGTGTATATAGTGATGGTGGTAGAGGTGGTAGTGGTGGTAGTGGGGTGTATATAGTGGTGGTGGTAGAGGTGGTAGTGGTTTGTATATAGTGGTGGTGTTGGTAGAGGTGGTAGTTGGGTGTATATAGCAGTGGTGGAAGTGATGGTAGAGGGGTGTATATAGTGTTGGTGGTAGAGGGGTAGAGGAGTGTATATAGTAGTAGTGGAAGAGGTGGTGGTGGGGTGTATATGGTGGTGGTGGTAGAGGGGTGTATATAGTGATGGTGGTAGAGGTGGTAGTGGGGTGTATATAGTGATGGTGGTAGAGGCGGTGGTGGGGTGTATATGGTGGTGGTGGTAGAGGGGTGTATATAGTGTTGGCGGTGTCGTGGAAAATCATCTCAGAAATATAACGCTTTATCAGAACTTGTGAAATCAAAACTTACTCCTACAGTGGTAGAGGTGGTGGTGGGGTGTATATGGTGGTGGTGGCGGTAGAGGGGTGTATATAGTGTTGGTGGTAGAGGTGGTAGTGGGGTGTATATAGTGGTGGTGGAAGAGGTGGTGGTGGGGTGTATATGGTGGTGGTGGTAGAGGGGTGTATATAATGTTGGTGGTAGAGGGGTGTATATAGTGGTGGTGGTGGTAGAGGGGTGTATATAGTGGCGGTGGTAGAGGGGTGTATATAGTGTTGGTGGTATCGGGGTGTATATAGTGGTGGTTGTAGAGGGGTGTATATAGTGTTGGTGGTATCGGGGTGTATATAGTGGTGGTTGTAGAGGGGTGTATATAGTGTTGGTGGTAGAGGGGTGTATATAGTGGTGGTCATAGAGGGGTGTATATAGTGGTGGTCATAGAGGGGTGTATATAGTGGTGGTGGTAGAGGGGTGTATATAGTGGTGGTGGTAGAGGGGTGTATATAGTGGTGGTGGTAGAGGGGTGTATATAGTGGTGGTGGTAGAGGGGTGTATATAGTGTTTATAGTGGTGGTGGTAGAGGGGTGTATATAGTGGTGGTGGTAGTTGGGTGTATATAGTGTTGGTGGTAGTGGGGTGTATATAGTGGTGGTGGAAGAGGTGGTGGTGGGGTGTATATGGTAGTGGGTGTGTTAGTGGGGTGTATAAAGTGATGGTTGTAGAGGTTGTAGTGGGGTGTATATAGTGCCGGTGGTAGATGTGGTAGTGGGGTGAAAGTAGTGGTGGTGGAAGAGGTGGTGGTGGGGTGTATATAGTGGTGATGGTAGAGGTGGTAGTGGGGTGTATATAGTGCCGGTGGTAGATGTGGTAGTGGGGTGAAAGTAGTGGTGGTGGAAGAGGTGGTGGTGGGGTGTATATAGTGGTGGTGGTAGAGGTGGTAGTGGGGTGTATATAGTGGTGGTGGTGGTGGTAGAGGTGCTAGTTGGGTCAATATAGTGGAGGTGGTAGTGGTGTGTATATAGTGGTTGTGGCAAAGGTGGTAGTGGGGTGTATATATTGGTGGTGTTATAGGTGGTAGAGGGGTGTATATAGTGGTGGTGGTGGTGGTGGTAGAGGTGTTAGTTGGGTGTATATAGTTGTGATGGTGGAGGTGGTAGTGGGGTGTATATAGTGGTGGTGGTAGTGGTGGTAGTGGGGTGTATATAGTGGTGGTGGTAGAGGTGGTAGTGGGGTGTATATAGTGGTGGTGGTAGAGGTGGTAGTGGGGTGTATATTGTGGTGGTGGTAGAGGTGGTAGTGGGGTGTATATAGTGGTAGTGGGGTGTATATAGTGGTGGTGGTAGAGGTGGTGGTGGGGTGTATATAGTGGTAGTGGTAGAGGTGGTAGTGGTGTGTATATAGTGGTGGTGGTAGAGGTGGTAGTGGGGTGTATATAGTGGTGGTGGTAGAGGTGGTAGTGGGGTGTATATAGTGGTAGTGGGGTGTATATAGTGGTGGTGGTAGAGGTGGTAGTGGGGTGTATATAGTGGTGGTGGTAGAGATGGTAGTGGGGTGTATATAGTGGTGGTGGTAGAGGTGGTAGTGGGGTGTATATAGTGGTGGTGGTAAACCTGTTAGTGGGATGTTTATATAGTGGTTGTTTTAGAGGTGGTAGTGGTGTGTATACAGGGGTGTTGGTAGAGGTGGTAGTGGTGTGTATATAGTGGTGGTGGTAGAGGTGGTAGTGGGGTGTATATAGTGGTGGTGGTAGAGGTGGTAGTGGGGTGTATATAGTGGTGGTGGTAGAGGTGGTAGTGGGGTGTATATAGTGGTGGTGGTAAACCTGTTAGTGGGATGTTTATATAGTGGTTGTTTTAGAGGTGGTAGTGGTGTGTATACAGGGGTGTTGGTAGAGGTGGTAGTGGTGTGTATGCAGGGGTGTTGGTAGAGGTGGTAGTAGGGTGTAGATAGTGGTGATTTTAGAGATGGTAGTGGGGTGTATATAGTGGTGGTGGTAGAAGTGATAGTGGGGTGTATATATAAAAATAAAAAAAATGGGAAAGCTGGTGTACACGACAGACAGACAGACAGACAGACAGACAGACAGACAGGCACACACACACACACACACACACACACACACACACACACACACACACACACACACACACACACACACACACACACACACAGAGGTGTTAGTTGGGTGTATATAGTTGTGGTGGTGGAGGTGGTAGTGGGGTGTATATAGTGGTGGTGGGGGTAGAGTTGGTAGTGGGGTCAATATAGTGATGGTGGTAGAGGTGGTAGTGGGGTGAAAGTAGTGGTGGTGGTAGAGGTGGTAGTGGGGTGTATATAGTGGTGATGGTAGAGGTGGTAGTGGGGTGTATATAGTGGTGGTGGTAGAGGTGGTAGTGGGGTGAATATAGTGGTGGTGGTAGAGGTGATAGTGGGGTGTATATAGTGGTGGTGCTATAGGTGGTAGTGGGGTGTATATAGTGGTGGTGGTAGAGGTGGTAGTGGTTTGTATATAGTGGTAGTGGTGGTAGTGGTGGTAGTTGGGTGTATATAGTGTTGGTGGTAGAGGGGTAGAGGAGTGTATATAGTAGTAGTGGAAGAGGTGGTGGTGGGGTGTATATGGTGGTGGTGGTAGAGGGGTGTATATAGTGATGGTGGTAGAGGTGGTAGTGGGGTGAAAGTAGTGGTGGTGGTAGAGGTGGTAGTGGGGTGTATATAGTGGTGATGGTAGTGGTGGTAGTGGGGTGTATATAGTGGTGGTGGTAGAGGTGGTAGTGGGGTGTATATAGTGGTGGTGGTAGAGGTGGTAGTGGGGTGTATATAGTGGTGGTGGTAAACCTGTTAGTGGGATGTTTATATAGTGGTTGTTTTAGAGGTGGTAGTGGTGTGTATACAGGGGTGTTGGTAGAGGTGGTAGTAGGGTGTAGATAGTGGTGATTTTAGAGATGGTAGTGGGGTGTATATAGTGGTGGTGGTAGAAGTGATAGTGGGGTGTATATATAAAAATAAAAAAAATGGGAAAGCTGGTGTACACGACAGACAGACAGACAGACAGACAGACAGGCACGCACGCACGCACGCACGCACGCACGCACGCACGCACGCACGCACACACACACACACACACACACACACACACACACACACACACACACACACACACACACACACACACAGCCTGCTATTCAGCTGTAAAGTAGAGTACAGTTGATGAATTGCACAGTGTTTTGAAGCCAAACTGGTGAGTGTGTGTGATTGTATCTACAGGGAAACACCAGGCTTCTCCAATGCCCCCAATTACCGAGCAAGAGAGCTGGAGTCAGCAGCTGCAGTTTCACACTATCACCCAGTCTGGGAGGAAATCATCTCCATCTCGACTCAGTCTGGAGCCGGCCGATGTGATGGCTTTGAGAAAAGCCACTTAAACTATCATATCTAAGAGAGGAGAATAATGACTTGATCCAGCTTTTCAGAGAAAATAGGGAATATCATAGTGTAATTTCCGTGAGAGCATGTTATATTCTAGTACTCTATTTTATCATTTCGAAAGGAGACTTTTACAATTGTTACAGTGAGCAAGGTTCAGCTTACTGTGTGTGTGTGTGTGTGTGTGTGTGTGTGTGTGTGTGTGTGTGTGTGTGTGTGTGTGTGTGTGTGTGTGTGTGTGTGTGTGTGTGTGTGTGTGTGTGTGTGTGTGTGTGTGTGTGTGTGTGTGTGTGTGTGTGTGTGTGTGTGTGTGTGTGTGTGTGTGTGTGTGTGTGTGTGTGTGTGTGTGTGTGTGTGTGTGAGTGAGTGAGTGAGTGAGTGAGTGAGTGAGTGAGTGAGTGAGTGAGTGAGTGAGTGAGTGAGTGAGTGAGTGAGTGAGTGAGTGAGTGAGTGAGTGCGTGTGTGTAAGAGAGAGAGAGAGACACGCAGTCAGGTCGGGTTATACATCACAGCCCAGCTCCAGCAAGCTGCTGTGTCAAAGAGCCTGCATTCACCCCGGCTATTTCTCATAGTTACTTCCCCTAAGCAAATTATCCCCCACC